>NC_136488.1:58929591-58949591 GCF_053919585.1 Euprymna scolopes
CTTTGGGTCTAATGTTTTATATAAAAATAAACAGATTTTATCAATTTTTTTGGCTGTCAAATAATGTACGCCGCTAAAGTACACATTTACCTTTATTTTTTGTAAGAGCACTTTTTTACTGCCTTTTTTTTGTAAATAAAGGAAATTTTAGATTTGTTTTTTTGGGTGGGGGGCTTTTCGATTTGCTTTTTAATTGTTTTATGTTTTTAATGTAATCCTCCCACCAAAAAAAAATCGAATTGGTCATATTTTGGAATTTGTTTTGTTTTGTTTATTAAATTGTTAGGTGAAAGTAGAGAAAAAATAATTAAATTTATCGTTATTTTATGTTTCCAATGTTATCCCCCCAGTCCCCCCTCAATCGCCAAACTTTAAAAGAATGCTAGAGGTGACATGTCTCGTTGAACGCTTGGTGGCCAAAAGTAGGTTTTCATTTTACGTTAAATTTATATAAAAAGTGATCCCCTACTCTAACATGTTATTTTTTTTCACTTATTTGCACTTCTGCAAACTAATAATATTTATAAAGGCTGTTTTTAACTGTATTAAGCTGAAGAAAAGTAGATCTCCATTTTTTTAAGGGGTTAAACGCCGCTGGGTTACGTCGTATACAGTTACCTTTTTAATTAGAAAATTAAGTTCGTAATCGATGAAATTAACGTGAAAATAGATGAAAAATGTGTAAATTGTGGAATTTAGGGGGGCAGTAGATCCTCATTTTTTTAGCTATTAAACGACGCTGAATTACGTGGTAAAAATTTACCGATTTCTGTATTGCCATAAGGAATCAAATAAAACAGATAAATGAAATCTTTTCATTTTTTTCGTAAGTGTTTTTTTTATATTTAAAAAAAAAGCAATAAAAGCCAAACATTTTTCTATCTACACAGAATTATTTTTCCAGCTAGAAACTTAATGAAATTACCAAATGATATTTGGTAAACGTTTTTTTTTTTTTTATGGGTCACATCTGAGGGCAAATAACGTTTATAAAGAAAGGTCGCTGTTGAAAATATTAATTTCAAAATAAATTAAATTTAATAAATTATCAATATAATTGTTGTTTAAAATTTATTAAATAACAATTTTAAATAGAATACTTAAAATAATTCTCTCGCTAAAAACATTAACTAAGATACCGCTATTTAGTAAAATCAATTTTTTCTTAATGTCATATGCAAATAAGGTGATCTCTTAATTGTATATTTTTCCAAGTATCATACTATACATAAGAGAGTAAAGTAATACACGTTTTGTATAAATTAATCAAATTGTGAACAAACAAACAAACAGACAGACAGGAATACGAATTTATATAGAGAGATGTATGTATGTCTATATATCGACTATTCAATATCATGCGAGGTATTTTTATTGCGTGGCAACGCTTCTATTCGGTTTTAACAAGTTCTAAAAAACGTCGATAGTATATCTGTTACTTCGACAGTCGATCTTAATGAAGCGAACACACGGGCAAATGGTAAATGTCAGATTGCCGCGTAGTTTTTCACGTGCGACTCAACAGGTGATCTGCGAGAACACATCACTGACCGACATAAACTGGTCAATATGTTTACCTTTATATAAATCTAACCTAATTGTGTGCGGGTGTGCGAACGTCTTTCTTACAACATAGGCAAAAACAATTACATAAGGTACTACACAAGAATAGGAAGAGAAAATGTCTTGGTAAAAGTCGTAAATGTTTACGACTTCTGCCAAACGCCCACGACCTTTTTGGGCCGACATAAAAGAACACTTAAATAGTAAAAAAAAAAAAAAAAAAAAAGGAAAACGCAATCACATCAATGCGAAAATGTTTATGTTTTTTCTTGCCTAGCGAATGGCAAATGAGAGCTAGTGGAAAAATGGTATTAGCGTTTGTTTTATTATGGACTTGCAAGGGTACTCTGTATTGCCCGGTGGAAAAGTAAGGATAACTTTTATTCCTCTCTTTTTATTTTCTTTTTCTCACCATCAATCCTTTTCTTTTTCCCCCCCTCGTTCAAACCATTCCGTTCACTAAATATCACAGCACATATAACGCATTAATCGGCTTGATGGAGAATAAAACTAGCATCTCTTCACTTTGCATGATTACATTAAAAATTGTGATTAGTTCTTGATAACATTAATATAAATTGCTACATGGTCATTAAAAGAATTAACCTGTTTTTCTTTTTTCTTTCCTTCTTTTTTCTAAATTTTAGATATCTGTTTTCCGGGGTCACGCAGATTACAACAATGCTATCTTTATCGGAATTTGTTGAGTACTTTTCAAATTTTAGCGAAGCATACACGCATGCATACAGACATGTAACAGAGCGCAAACGCGCGTATGCATATGCATAGGAAATGCGAAATGACGGCCTCGTATGGATAAAGAAAACGCCTATAAAAAGAACGTGTGCAACAAACAGATGAGTAGGAAAAGGAGCACGTTGGAGAGAACGTTCGGAAGCACGTTGGAGATCACGTTAGAGACGTGGTTGACGTTGCACAGGTAACAAGAATTCAGGCATGGCGGGAGAATGAGAAAAGAAATGTCGTTACAGAAAAGAAGTTGAGTTATAAGAAACAGATTTGGTCCACAATAACAGATCTTTCTTTTTTTTTTACATAGGCGTCACCTCTTATCAAGGCCCAGGGGCAACTCGAGGATAAGGGTTAAAGAGTGTACAGTAGTCAATTGGACAATATAGTAATTGTCATTAATGGAAATTCAGTAAATTTGTTAACTTAAGAGGAAGAAGTTGTTTCTTATATAAAGGGCTGAATATCCCATTTTTAGTGAGAGATACCCATTATCAAGGCCCTTGATAATGGGTATCTCTCACTAAAAAATGGGATATTCAGCCCTTTATATAAGAAACAACTTCTTCCTCTTAAGTTGACAAGGGTAAAACTTAGTCGACAAATGTTAATGAGAGCAAATGATCGTCAGTTGAGATATGAGGAACGTTACGGGAATGTTTGGATATGATTAGTTGGATGGATTAAATTCGAATGCTCGTTTATGAGAGTAATATGTGGACATTGTACTTGAAGAGAACCCTGTAGTAATCTGAAAGGAAGCAATATCGAGGTAATAGATTCCACAAACAATAAACCTTTTGGATGGAGCGCATTTTCAGGAAGTTACGCTTGACGCTAGGTTAGTATTCTTTCAAATATCGCCTATAAAAATTAATTAAAAGGTGAATATTTTAATACTGCAGTTTCACGGAAAGTCCGATTGTCAGACGTGTACATCGAGATTACCTTATATAAATGTTGTTATAAATGCCTATAATATAAACTGGTAAAAGTGAGACGTTGAAAACTGTATGAGGAGTTACTGACGAACTGAACGAAAAAGTAGAGTAATTAGTGTGTGTTCGATGCTTAACAGTGTGTATGGTGGCGGTTGGAAGCCTTCAAGTCGTTAACATGAACGAGGTCTGGGGGGAATAGGAAAGATTAATACTGGATTCGATGGGTTAAAGTAAGAGGTTCCACTTCGGTACACTTGTAGAGAAACCAATGTCATCACCGTCGGCATTATAATCTTCATGATCGCTAACAACAGGACTTCCTCCCGTTCGCAGCAGCAAGTGGCATTAACGGAAACGTTCTGGCGTTATTTGTGGAGCAAAGTGACAGGAATGTTCGATATTGATAATCACTTCTTTCACAGTAGTTCCCATACCTGGTATTGAACTTACAACCTTCTCTTTACTAGATTATATTTTAATCTACACAATTTCGGTCAATTCCATGGCCGTGCTTATTACGTACGTTATAACATTTAAGGTTTTATTATTTTTTTTTATAGGATTGCAAGATCGCGGAAGATGCAATGCAAAGAAAGTGTGTTTTTGTAATTTTATATGATGTCGTTATTGTATCGCACACACGTAAAATTGTATTTTTTTAAAATCGCAACATACTTATCAAAGTACGTGGAATTCGAATTTGAATACACTTTTCTTAGCCTGTAGCGTCAGTTCTATCAAAAGATGGTGTTATAATAATATAGGAATATTCGAATTCTCTTCCTGTTTCCTGCTTACGTCATTGTACCAACATGCAGAAATTTAAATGTAATCTGTATAAACATCTCATTAGTCACTCCATTTAGATAGTGTAACGTTTTTTTCGGACCAACACGCATTGTGTGCAGTTTCAGTCGAAAATTAGACCAAGACAAAGAATAGGAAATAACTCCAACTCGCGTGTTCTTTGTAGTATAGCATTTATTTCTTCGTCGGTACAGCCGTGGCGTCACCCATGTGATCCAAAACGCTCTCCACGTTTCTTACGAGATTTCAAACATTATCTAGTCTCTCTCGTGATCGTTCTCTTTCCCATTTTATAGTCCTTTTCCCCCACCGATGACGTCACTGCATGCATTTACATAAGCGCATCCACGCCATATTATATTTATAGATGCAGATATAGGTAGACGCAGCCTTTGAGACTTTACACGACCGGTCGCCACAGTCGATTGGAAATGTCTTGGGGCGACTAAAAGTCGTAAATCACTCGCCCGCCAATCGATAAAATTTCTTTAAATTAAAGAAACGGGAAAAACTCATTTATTTTACGATCCTCAAATATGCGGTGACTTATAATGACCTATGTCTCATCATTTGTGAATTCTTTCATCTCTAGCTGTGAGACCGTTGGCATATCGTATTGAAAAAAGGAGTGGTCACGCTAAAGGACAACAATAGGTCAAATTTACACATTCGCCGTGTAGCCAAATGTAGCCTTCATTTAGCTCTCTGATTTTGAAATTCATTTGGAAAAAAATTATTCGATACTACAACTACATACACTTCATGCTTACAAAAGTAAAGACGAACATTTGAAAGAGGAAAAAACTCATCGTTTCGTCAAGCACGCACCGAAAATTAAATTATACAAGTAAGTAATCATATTTTTCTCAATTTCATGATTTTACTCATTAATCTAAAGTTTCCGCTTCAGTTTTGTTTCTTCGTAAACAAACAGTATTTATTCCAGGGACGATGAAAATATATCAGGATATAAACAAATCTGGGCATGAATTATAAAAATGTAAGCACATAAAAATATCAAGACGGCTGATTATTAGTAACATGTTATACATGATATAATATTTCGACTTGCTTTTTATAAAATAAAAATATAGAATAAATGTATAAAACCCCTTTATTGTTTCATTAACAAAGCTATTTAATTACTAGGTTAATCTATATAAATTTCGTTGAAATGTTCAATGCTATATGATGCTAAATGTCCATTTTTATCATGATCTCGCTTCGAGTTTTGTTCAGTAATTATTGTAAATAACTATTTCTGATTCTTCTGAGCTGCTGGGATGATTGTGTGTTTCAGAATATTTTTCAATTAGAGACTTCATATTGAAATGTTTTAATGAAAACATGAATCTCTAATATTTGTTTTGCATTTTAAAATATATTTATTTCAAGGGTGTGATTTTACATTATGTTTTCTTTGTGTATAAAGTTTGATATATTCGTTTTCTAACGGTACCAATAAACACAGTTTTGAATTATTTATATTTCAATTGACATTTTCGTACTACGTATCAGCATCCGAAGAAATGATTCTTATTTCTATGGAACAATAATATGAATGATGCTATATAAATAATCTGGTGTTGTATTTCAACGTTTTGTTGAATATTTACTGAAATGTTTGTAGTAATAAAATAGTTGATTTACAAGAGTTAAACAAATATTTTCTTGTTAGATTATACACACGGTAATTTCTTGAATTGTTGTAAAATTGTTTGCTATTATTGACTGAAACAAAGACGGACGAGTAAAAATATTTGGGGGCGAGTCAATTTTCTTTCATATATTACACATTTTTTCAAATCTCAAAGGCTGGGTAGACGTATTCTAAAAAGATATCTTTTTGCGTCCAAATGGTAATGTACCTTCTTTGGCGTGAATAAAAAGAATATATATATATATATATATATATATATATATATATATATATATATATATATATATATATATATATTATATGGTCTGTTATCTTGCCGGACGTCCATAGAATAGGACTATGTCGTAAACCCTTTCAAGTGATTTTGAGGCAGACCGTAGTAAACAGATATATTCTAAAACTACCTGAGTATTTACATAAGCATGTTGCATATTAAACAAAGGTAAAAGAATAATATTGTGTAGACCTCGTTTGCGCCGACAATATGAAGAATAAACATATTTTCAAGCACGAGTATAATGTAAAACGGACGACGGGTATAACTGAAAATTACACATGTCTCGCTTTTGCTAAACAAATAATTAATTAATAATCTTGTTAAAATATAAACTTGAAAGTTGAAACAAATAATTTTTACATGATATTTTTTTAAAGTCGATTCTTTTAAAAATAAATAAAAGTTTGGAGTCAGTATTCCGAAATATTCTGGAGATTTTTTCAATAGGTATCGTGTATTGTTTCAAATCTTAGGCGTAAGTTAACGCGATAAGTAAAAGCGACATTTTAGTCTCAAATTAAAAAAATTATTTATTAATTTTGTTGTGAAAAAATGTAAAACATGATTTTTACATGAAATTTTTAAAAGTTAACTTTTATAATAATAATTTTGTAATAGTAGTTTTATAATAATAATTTTATAATAATAATTTTATAATAATAATTTTATAATAATAATTTTATAATAATAATTTTATAATAATAATTATATAATAATAAGTTTACAATAATAGTTTTATAATAATACTTTTATAATAATAATTTTATAACAATACTTTTATAATAACAATTTTATAATAATACTTTTATAATAATACTTTTGTAATAATACTTTTGTAATAATAATTTTATAATAAAAATTGTATGATAATAATTTTGTAATAATACTTTTATAATAATTTCATGATAATAATTTAATAGTAATAATAATTTCATAATAATAATTTTATAACAATACTTTTATAATAACAATTTTATAATAATACTTTTATAATAATACTTTTGTAATAATACTTTTGTAATAATAATTTTATAATAAAAATTGTATGATAATAATTTTGTAATAATACTTTTATAATAATTTCATGATAATAATTTAATAGTAATAATAATTTCATAATAATAATTTTATAATAATAATTTTATAATAACAATTTTATAATAATATTTTAATAATGCTTTTATAATAATAATTTTATAATAATAACTATATACTAACAATTTTATAATAATAATTTCATTATAATAATAAAATAATAATAATTTCATAATAATAATTTTATAATAACTCTTTTATAATAATTTTATAATAATAATTTTATATTAATACTTTTATAATCATTATTTTATAATAATAATTTTACAATAATACTTTTATAATAATTATTTCAGAATAATATTTTATAATAATAATTTTATAATAATAATTTCATAATAATAATTCCATAATAATCTTTTTATAATAATTGTTTTAATAATAATTTTATAGTAATAGTTTTATAATAAGAATTTTATTATAATAATTTCATAATAATAATTTTATAATAATAATTTTATAATAATAATTGTATGATAATAATTTATAATAATAATTTTATAATAATAATTTTATAATAATAATTTTTTAATAATAATTTCATACACATTTTATAATAATAATTTTATAATAATAATAATTTCATAATAATAATTTTATAATAATAATTTTATAATAATAATTTTATGATAATAATTTCATAATAATAAGTTATAATAATCTTTTCATAATAATAATTTTATAATAATATTTTTATAATAATACTTTTATTATAATAATTTCATAATAATAATTTTATAATAATATAATAATAATTTCATAATACTTTTATAATAATGATTTCATAATAATAATTTCATAAATATAATTTCATAAGAATAATTTTATAATAATAATTTTATATTAATAATTTCATAATAATAATTTTATAATAATACTTTCATAATAATAATTTTATAATAATAATTTTATAATAATAATTTTATGATAATAATTTCATAGTAATAATTTTATGATAATAATTTCATAATGATAATTTTATAATAATAATTTCATAATAATAATTTCATAATAATAATTTTATAATAATACTTTTATAAAAATAATCTTATAACAATTATTTTATAACAATTATTTTATAATAATAATTTTATAATAATAGATAAAACTTTAGTACACTGAATGAATGTAATTTTTGGATACAGAATTTCCCCGTAACTTAGACTACAAATATGACAACGTAGCGTTGCCGGATATATTGTAAAAGCCTCCTTATAAAACTGCCGTGTCGGTCTTTGATTGTGTGATTTCAGATGATTTACAAAACCAGCTTGTGACAAAAGGTATCTGCCACATCTAGTGCACTTCACTTTCTATTGTAATTTCACTAACATTATATTTCTGTCTCGTTTTCTTAAAACACGTTTTAACACATCATGATCTACATGCTGATGTTTTGTTTTTTTACAGTAATCGATCTTTCTCTACATCCATCTCAAGTAATTTCAAGTTATTTTTCAGGGAATCCTTCAATTTTTTTCTTGTTTTATGTTGTTGCTTTTTACACTTTATCTATTTCACCATAAAACAGTTTCTTGGGAAGTGTCCAGTCCAGTGCATCTGATTTTGAATAATTTTCATTTCAATACTATTACTATTTGATCATTCAAGAACTACAGTGTTAGGTGTTAGAGTCCTCCAGTTAATATTAAGTATTCTCCGAATACAACTTTGATGAAACTTTTCCAATAACTTGAAATGCCTTCTATATGTTGTATAAGTCTCTGACCCATATAGCAGCGTAGTAATAACGCATGCTTCGTAAACACTTAGTTTTGTTTTTGATGTGATCGCTGATCTAACAACACACGTTTGTCTAGTTTCCCATAAGCAGAACTGGCTTTGGCTATTCTGTGATTTATCTCAACATCAAGCGTACAGTCTTTACTCAGCTTACTACCCAGATATACAACATTGTCCGTGACATTTAACTTATTACCATCAAGCAAGCTGTTTGGTTCAACGTATGACATTCCTATAGGAGGGGAATGCATAATATATGATTTCTTGAGGCTGATGGTAAGTCCAAATGCTTTACAAGCTTCTGATAACTTGTCTACAATAATCTGTGGGTATGCTTCTGAATGTGAAACAAGGTTTGCATCATCTGCACATGAAAGTTCAAGAACAAGGTCCTGAAAAGTTTTTTACTTTGCGTTGAGACGTCAGAGTTAGAAAGCTTATCTGATGAGCGAAACCGAAACTTCATCCAGATATCGCAACTGTTAAATGCATTAGCTTCACAGCTAAATATATGGAAAATAATGTAGGAGCAAGTATACCATTATATCATTCTTGTTTCACACTGTTTATAAGTGCAATTAGATCAGTCTTCGTGTGATTCATTTGTGTTTATATATATATATATATATATGTATATATATATGTACATACATACACATATATACACACACATATATATATACATACAAATATATATATATACAGGGTGACCCAAAAAAAACGGGCCCCGAGTCTAATTAGGCCCCATTTCGTAGTGCTGTGTCCGAATGAAATGAAACCTTGGTCATAAATACTTTATTATATTCAAAACATCACATCAAAACACTAGGGTCTTTGGCCTTTTTGTCTCCGTTCTATAGCATATGTTCTAGATGGCCTCCATTTAGCTTTTGTTTTTTTTTTTGGAGGGGGGTACCCTGTATATATACACACATACGTTCAAATATATATGCACATGTATATACACACATATATGTAGACATATATACACCTCTATATGTGCATATATATATATATATACGTGTATGTACACATATATGTGCACATATACATACACACGTATATACACATATATACATGCATATATGTACATGACCTTAAACTATATCCGATTGTGAGAACCCAGCTTGCAGGCTTTGGCGAGTGGGGAGCCACCTTTTAATTGCCATTGCTCCCAGGTCCACTCTGACCCGGAGTGGTAGTACCTGTCAAGAACCAACTATGGTTTTAATAGAAACTGACTTGAAAAAAAAGCAAATATATATATATTCTAATATATAATCACTGGATTCGGCATTAAATAACCTGAAAATGGTTTATATGCCGTAAAACAAAAACAATCAAAAACCAACAACCATATATGTACACATTTATACGCATATATACACACATACACCCACCTATATCTATCTATCTATATATCTATATGTGTGCGTGTGCGTGTATAATTACTTCGCTTGTTTTGTTTTTATTTGAATTAATATATAATAATCGTTTGCGAATTATTCACAATAAACGAAATTTATTCCTTGGAATTCATGATAAAACCCGCTATTTATTTTTTATCGCAGAGGCAACATCTTCCTTGCTTTGTCTGTTTTACGTGACGTCATTTTTCAGTTACCAGGCCTTGTCTCTCGGTGGCGGCGGCACTTGTAAACAGAAATATTATAAATGCAATGAGGAAAAATACAACGAAAATGAAGGCGAATTCCAGTAAATATAATAGATTATTATTATGGCCTGATGATGAGGCTGATGATGATGCTGATGGTGATGATGATACACAAGATTTATAAGAAAATAAATTGAGGACAGATGCATACGTACACAAAAATATCTATTGGAAATAGATGTCTTTTTTTATTGAAAAATAAACTGCTTTAAGGATCAGTATAAATGTATTGCGTTTTTTTTTCTATGAGGATTAATGATTCGTTTTATTTGGATTATTCACACGACTGTTCTTGCCTTGACTGCTGTATTGCAATGCATATGTTTTTCAAACAAACATACAAATAAAATAAGAAAATATCTTAATAGGTGTTACACATTTCTAATGTTGTTTAGCTTTATCTAATATAAAAGAAACGTTGGTCTATTACATGGATACAGTTTTGGCCCTTACTTGTCTTCTTTTATATTGTTATTTTTATATAGTTCAGATATCAGCACTGGGAACCGGACGATAATCAAAAACTAACGGCGACAACGGGCATATCTGCAACAACCTTCATATTAATCAGATGTTGCTCTACATGATTTTTTTCTCTTTCTTAAACCTTAAACAGAATCATGTTGTTGATTCGTTTTCACGGCGATGAGTCCATTAAGAAGTTCTATATGAAAGAACCGACGACAATTTGTAAAGATTTCCTCCAATTCTGCGTAGAAACCAGGCAGATAAGTATACTCACCTATATTAAATTGGATGGCAGATTATTTGTAAATATCTGTTTCTTGTTTTGTTTGGATTAGTCGAATTTTTGTTTCCATTTGGGATGTTAATCTCACAGCATCAGTCGATATAACCTTCGATCTTCTTCGGGTCTGTCTTTTCGAACTTGTGAATCTATAAATATCAAACTGAGAAACCAGTACCGAATTTCGAACTAGATCTTTTTACTTAATTCATTCTACTATCAAGGAAAACGGGCCACTCGGGGATACGTGTTAATGAGTGTCGGATAGACTGTGAAAAAATACTTTGATAGTCGGTAATGGTGAAACTTGGGTATGGTTTTATGATTTAAGACGATAACTCAGGAAGAACTTAATTACATTAGACTTGAAAACGACCATTTTAGTCAGCTAGAGGAAACAAATAGTTTGCTCATCGAATTTTTGCTTAATTTTAGGCACAGATAGCAGGTAGGGGGCATTATTGTCAGTTAATCTAGCTAGACAATAAAATGCTTGTTTTAGGGAGAGCGGCAAATATTGAGATTGTATAGTATATGAATATAATGAATATAATTATAAAGGAGAGATAGACACGCAATGTCTCTTTTGCGAGAAAAAGGAAGTAGGGAGGCTGAAAGGCCCTTGTCCTTTACCCCATTGTACCACTTGCTCAAGATCGGAAGGGGGAGACTCCGAAAGATCGTTGTTTCTGCCGGTCAGTGAAGTGTTACTACATATTGAAGTATCGTCTGGATAAATGTCGAGAAATTATTGTAGAATATCATTTAGGAGAACGTCGAAGACCAGAAATAGAGTTGGCCCACGATGGACCCTTGAGGCATGCAAGTGTTAATTCCGTAAACTTCGAGGCTCTGACCATCATCGACTACTTTGATAAAGCAAAGAAAAGATTGATGGTTGCAAAGACATTTCTCAATTTCTCAGCTAATCCGTAGCTGGAAATCTTATGAAGACGATTTCTGTGCCAAACCCTACTGAATGCTCTGGATATGTCGAGAAGGGAGAAGGGTGGATAGTTCTCGTTTTGTCAGCCAAGACAGGGTAGAATTCCTAAGTCTTTTTTTTATTTTTGGTTATTACTTACTGTTGTGAGGAATTAAATTTCAATCAAGAGGTGACTGCCACATTAGACTCCATACTCATTAATAAATTTATTTGTTGTGACATTCGATTATGCTAATTCGGCCAAATCCTTGTAACAACACCAAGAATAAGAATAGTACAATCTAAAATAATACAATCTATTAATCACATTCTTAAATGTGCAAAAACTAGTAGTTTTTACCAGTTTTTAGATAAGGATTAATAATTCGTATCACTTGGATACTTCAGACTATGTTTTTTTTATCTTGAGTGGTAATTTTGCAATGTTTTGATCGATGTAAATCCTGACCTTCCTCAGGTATGTCTTGTCGAACTCGGGAATTTTTCTGACGAACTCGAGAATCTATCAGTTGAACTCTGAAATCTGCACGGAATTCGAACGTAAAGTTTTATTTAATTCACAGGATCAGCATGTTCTCGTTCTGTCAACTCTGACTGGGTAGAAGTCCTAAGTAATTCTCAGTTGTATTTTGAATGCCGCCTTCATTGAGGTTCTGTTCGTAATTCCGTGCAGATTCCCGAGTTCAACAGAAAGAATCTCGAATTCGACAGAACTATTCCTGAGTTCGATAGAAAGATAATCGATTTCATAAGAATACTCACAAAATTTGCACAACCTAAAACAAACGCGAATATGGGAGCAACAATAAACAGGTGCTCTCATTATTTCTGGGCAACACCGGGGGTGCTTGCTTGTGTGATTTTGAAATCGCTCAAAATTGCCGTATTAGTGAAATGCTCTTGATCAACAGTGATTATCGGAAAATTGATAAAACTTCCCATTTCACACGCAGCTGATCGTCGGAGAATTATGCCGTTTTTTTCTCTATCTTTTTTACCTTTCATAATCAATAGTTTGAAAAGTAGATGTAAAGAAACGTGATGTGGTAGATAGGTAGATAAATAGATAGATATATACGTGGGTAGATAGGTAGGTACGTAGGTAGGTAACTGGATAGAGAGATGCGCCCGTAACTCTATAATAAAGCTAATATATATTTATTTCTATATCAAAAAACATAAATCCCTTCTGTCATATGTTAACGAGTAAAAAAGATTTATTTTCTAGTAGTGTCGAGACGATTAATTGGAATCAGGAATCGCAAAAAAATCAGGACTTTTGGAGGTATCGGAATCGGAAAACTTTTTGCCTATTTTCCGATGTCAAAACGATTCCTTTGATTTTCTTTTTATTTGATTTTGTTTAAAACAACATTTTCCACTGCTGATAGTAATGATGTAATAATAAATATTTATTGATTTTAAAAGTTTATAAGGAGATAAAATGGTTTATCTATCGATTTTCAGTATTGACTTCAAAAGTGCTGGTAGGTGAGTATATCTAGTTCAGCCTGACGAATCCTTACAAAAATGAAGCACGGAAAATTCTGTGTAGCTCAATGGCGATCTATATTTTCATAATTTATTAATATATATATATATATATATATATATATATATAAAGCCCCCCCCTCTTTGGGTTGAGCATTTTATCAGTATATCTTCACTATACGCGCATTTAAGCAATTAAGCGAAGCCCACTATTAATTTGTTTGTAAAAAAAAAATAATATGCTTTGAGCACTGTAAGCGACGGGCAGGTTTGGATTTAATACACACTCGAGGAGAAATGTATACAACCCTGATTCGTGGCCCGATGGTAAGAGCAGCCGACTGTCAACTCGATTCACGGCTGGGGAAAGGTGTATGTCTAGCCGCACTGATGAGTTGTGATACAACGAAACGGTACTGTAAGTGGATGACAGGTATATATATATATATATATATATATATATATATATATATATATATATATATATATATATGCAACAAATGGATATATATATATATATATATATATATATATATATGGCAAGTAAGCTACACTAAAACGTAGGAGGTCCTGGATGTGGCCTTAAACTATATCCGATGGTGAGGCTCGAGCTTGTGGGCGTTGGGGAGTGTGGAGCCACCCTTTAATTGCCATTGCTCTCATGTCCACTCTGACCCGGAGTGGTAGTACCTGTTAGGGTCCCAACTATGGGTTAAATAGAAAGTGACTTGAAAAAACATATTCTAATAAAAAACTTATCTTCCAAATCACTGTAATCGACATTAAATAACCTGAAAAAGGTTGCTATGCCGTAAAACAAAACAACCAACCAAGAAAACGTAGGAAATAAAATAATAGAAGCTGCTAAAAAATTATTATTTTTCTTACTGATATATACTTATATATTATTTTATTCTTTATTTTTCATTTTTATATATAGTCTCCTGTTGACGTACTAATATATTACTTTATGTGCTTTCAATTGTTTTATATTTTTCTATATATTTTCATTTCTTATCTAAATTTTAAAGTGTCTTTTTATATCCTTAGGTTTATATAATGCTGACTTTTCACCCTTCTAATAAGAAGCATCTAACTTTGAAATGTCATGGCCTAAAGAGATTATTCTTTCTTCCCCCCTCTTCTTTGCTTATTGATCTGATGATATAATGAAGTTCTATGAAACATTTATTCCTCATCTTTTATTTACTATACTAGCTAGGGGGGGGCGGTTGCACCCAGTTATAAAATACGCTTAAATATGATATTTTAATTTGTCCAGATTTCGTATATATTGTTATAGAGTCGTGATTTCAAAAGTAAAATAAAAGTATTTGGGTGTCATCAGCTAGAATTGAACCCAAAAGCAAAAACTGTAACATTCAAAGCAGGTGACGTTACCACTGTATCAATGTTACACGCATATGAATTGATAAAAAATTAAAAATTAAGATGAATGTACAAAATGTATAACGATTTTTTTCAATTTTGACCCATTTTTGACTCCTTAAAACCTATTTTACCCAGCTAAAAACTTATAAAAGAACGATTCGTAAAAAAATCTAATTATTTGAGGCCCATAGCGCCGCTCTGTGGTTTTTAGTCTCGGGATAGATAGTTTGAAAATACGAAGGCGAACAGAGAGACATATAGCCTTTTATATATTAGATAGATTTCTATTTTAGCCGTGTAGAGTTTTTACTATCCTGACAGCTTCGCATTGTTAATATAATTTCTTTATAAGGTGTGTGTGGGGGGGGGGGCGCGTGCGCGCGTGAAAGAGTAAGAAAGAACTTTGATTAAAATCTACAGAATTTTCAATTTCTTGTTACAGAATTTTTTTTTTTTTTTTTTTTGATGCTTTGAGCAATTTTCTGAGTATTGTGGTAGAAAGCAGTTGCTTTGGTATTAGCCCAACAGTTTGTGCCCACTACGTATAGGTTGATATTATATATATATATATATATATATATATATATATATATATATATATATATATATAGTTGTTTACAGATAGACTGTTTCGTCGTATCAAAGCTTTTAAGTGCGAGTAGATAAGCACCACCCTCAAGTCTGGGATCGAAACTCGAACGGTGATAAAAACGTTTGCGCTTCTAACGCCTACGCCATTTGGTTGCTGTTAAAAAGGTATGTGAAGTTATAATAATAATAATAATAATAATAATAATAATAATAATAATATATATATATATTCTGAGAGGATGAAAAGGGAATGTGTGTGTGTGTGTGTGTGTGTGTGTGTGTGTGTGTGTGTGTGTGTGTGTAAAGCAGGTTTGGAAAACATACTAATAGCATGCAAGCTACTCGAGCATATTTATTTTTCGCACCTTACGAGATCTATAATGATTGATAATATAAATATATAACCTTGAAACTGATTATCACATAGCACTTATATCCGTTGCTCCACGGGCTTTCACGAAATTCTGTACACGCTCCAGAGATTCATATAAAGATACCGGTGTCCGACAAGATGCACCTGAACAATGTCGGAGTTTACATCGGCTGAAACGTTGTGATTATAATATCCAAGGTAATAACAGTAGTCCAAATAATCCAAACGTTACAAATTTGTTTTCTGTATTACAAACAATCCTTTGGGTACGCGAAGATGTGCATGAAATGAAGTAAACGCTAAATTCAGATTGACAGACATTCAAACAATTTTAGTATTTTATATAGATTAATGTGTATGGTCAAATAGTGGTGTTCACTTTATATACATAATTGTATTATAGTAAATTTCATGCAAAATTGAGTACTTTTCTGTGTGTCTGTTGTGATACAGTGGGGCTTGCGTGCGTAAACGTGTGGGTCCCATTGCGTGCGTGCTTCTCTTACTTTCACGCACAGGTTTTAATAATGTTGGTCCATAAAACATGAAAGCTACTGTTTTCGTCGTTTGGTGTGTTGGGTGAGTGGGTGACACTGTCATAGTCGACAGTTATATTAGTAATTCTTAGCCTCGGTTCCTTTTTTATGGAGAGAGAGAGACGGGGAGAAAAACGAGCGGTGATAAATGAAAGATAAAAGTCGAAAAAGATGTAGGAAGGGAATATTAGCATCATAATCGTCATCGGCAGCATCTCTGTTGTCAAAAGATTAATCAGAAAAGTTGGCGGGCACCAAGAAAGAAAGAGAGAAATACAGATAGAAAGAAGTACAAAGGAGGGAAATGCATACTTACAACGAAAAATAAATAAAATATGAATAAGAATTTAGAATGAAGGCAAAAGAGAAAGCATTTAGAATGGGAAAAAAATAAATAAATAATGAATGAATGAATGAATGAATGAAAAGAATTATAAAATTATAACGAAAAATAAATAAAATTGAAAATCAAAAAAGAAGAAAATATCTTTAAACAGAAAAAAAGAAAGATATGTAATAAATAAATTTAAATTATAAGGCGTAAAAATGAGAGATAATAATGAGGAAGAAATGGAGAAAAAAATGGATTGAATTCCATTTAAGAAAAAAGTCGGAAAAAATGAGAGCAATAGAAAAAGAAAGAATCATCGCTGATACAAAAATAAAAAATAAAGTATATTAAAGAAGAAAAGAAATAAGAAACACTGAAAATAAAATATGAAATAATGAAATAGTGATAATTCAATAAATGACAGGGAAATGTAAGAGAAAATGAAAAATGGAAATGCGAAATTGTAATAGCAAAAAAAAAAGAAGGACATGTAGAATAAAGAAAGAAATTAAATAAAATAAACACAATTATATTATGGAAGAATTAAAAAGAAAGGCATACAAAATTATAACAGAAAAGAAGGTAATAAGATAAGCATTAAAAATATAGAAAATATGTAAAAAAAAATCAAGAAATGAAAAAAAAATGAAGAAATAAATAAAAATTATGATATAAAAGCATAAACAAGAGTGAAGAGAAAAAAAAAGAATAAAATAAGTGAAGATAGAGAAAAATTCCAAAAAAGGTAAAAAGTAATTTAGATTGAAAGGTAAAGAAGAAAAAATCCAAATATAAGCAATAAAGAAAAATACGAAATTATAGTCGATAAAAACGGGAATAGCAAGGGCATTTAAAATGTGGAAGAAAATAAAAAAAGAAAAGTAAAATTAAGAATAAGAAAAGATAAAGAAGGAAAGAAAAATGAAAGAGGGAAAGAAATATGAATATAAAAATAACCAAAAACTATTTAGAAAGCGAAAACGACAGAAATAAAGACAAGAAAAAGGAACTCTGTCCTATTGACGAAATATTGCATCCCTCTCTCTGTTTAACAAGTAAATTAAAATTGGGTTCTCTGAGGAACTGCAAGTCCTTATACCCCCTCGACGTAAATACATATGGCAAAACTGACAAGCAGCAAAATCCCACCCCTACACAGTAGAAATGCCAGAAAGCCTTCTATGATACGCTATTCTATACGTTTCTAAGTATAGAATAGCGTTCTATACGTTCTATATGATCTATACGTTTCTTCCCTAGGACTGCTAGACTTTGGAATTCCCTTCCGCCTCCCTGCTTCCTGGACTATATTGAGATGCAGAAGTTAAAGTGTAATCTAAATAGACATCTGGCTGCTCAACTCTCTGCAGAGTATCCCTACACTGTATGTCCCAGATAGTAGCCGTCTACATCAAAGTGGCACCGTGCCTTGTTTGGATTTTTAAAAAAAAGCTATAAAAAATTATTTTTTCCAAGCAAATGGAGAAGACAAAATAATTCTTCATTATCGTAGATAAAAAAAAGGTGGGGAAGAAGACAAAAAGAAAAACTGGAAAACAAAAATAAGAACGAGAAACAGAAAATTAAGAAGTAAAGACGATTTGGAGGGAGGAAAAATGTGGGAAGAAAAAAAAGAAAGTTTAGAATTAGAAAAAGGGGAGAATGGGGAAAATAGAAAAGAAAAACGAAAAGAAGCAAAGGGAAAAAGAAATAGATATTTTTTTTTTAAAGAGGGACATAAAAAAAAAACTGAAGAAATTATTCCTTATTATCAAGCAAGACAAATTGGATATACAAAAACAAACAAAAAGGGTATACAAAAACAAACGAAACTTCATAATTAAAAAAAGAGGCAAAACAACAACAAAAAAAAGGTAAATTAAAACGAAGAAATAAAAAAGAGAAGGAAAGAAGGAAAGCGGGAAAGCAAGAAAAAGAGAGAAAGGAAAAAAATATTAGGAAAAAAAAAAAAGAAAAAGCGACAGAAATCCATGCTTATTAATAATCCAGACAATTTTGAAAGCGTAAAGAGTTTATAGGGAAAAACAAAACTTTAGAAATCAAAAAAAAAAAAAAAGGATCAATCGGAAAACGCATTAGAGAGAAAGAAAAAAAAGCGGGAAAGAACATTTTTTTAAGAGAGAGACAGAGAAAATCGAAAGAAATTTCTTCATTATTATAAATCATAACAAAAATTGGTAATTCAAAGTAATGGGAATATATAAAAAACCGTCCTCTACGACACAGTGTAACATCGTCCACTCCGAAATTCCTGGCGAAATACGAACAGAAATCTAATACAACCGAACTCGTTCGCGCTATTTTACTTAGTAAATCCTACAAGCCGGACCCTTTAATCACTAGTTCTACTGCGACTACGGCAAGATGAAAGCGCACACCTATAATAAAGCGTTTTATTATGATGATAACCGGATTGCTCGCTACTATCGCTGTTACTGCAACACAACAGCTCAGCTGTGTGCAACTACGGCTACTGCGACTCCAGCTTAGTGTTTAGAGCCAAAAAACTCTCGTCTCTGTCAGAGTCACAGTCGCTCGATGAGTGTGCTTGCTTATACAAGTCCTGTCAGAATGGCATGGGAACTGATATCTACAGCATAGGTCTCTTCTTCTTCTTACCAATAAAGGGAATTTAGAACACTTACCACTGATATATAGATGCATATACCAAATGTGACTTAATCAAACCAAAACAATTACCTTTTTGGAAGATAGGTCTTTCTTCTTAAAGAAAAGGATTAAAACCAGTTCGTCTTTATTACTATAAAAAAAAAGTGTATTTAGTTACGATATTGGGTAAGTACAAATAAATAATAATTATTTTATTTTATTTATATATATATATATCATAAACATTAACAAAATATCAATTTTTATTCTTCTTGTTTTCTTTTTCTTTGAGCTAAACATTTTCTTTAATAAAAAAGAGATTTATGTTAAAGTCCCCTTCCTTCCTACGTGTGGAGACACCTGTTGTAACGATGAACACAAATATATAAACATTTAAAAATTTTTATTTTCTTAAACGTAAAGCGAATTGACTTAACTGAATTAAAAGAA
>NC_136488.1:58954591-58959591 GCF_053919585.1 Euprymna scolopes
GGGAAATGTACACACACAGCCACACAGACAAACACACAGGACAACAGGCAGAAACTTTCACTTACACCGCACAATCACGTTAACACACCGATTTTCGCGATATCATCAAAGATAAGCAACATTGAGCCGATCTAGTACCAGATGGGTGATTATTTGGAAAGGTTAGGCGCTGTTTATACCACGCCGAGTCGTAAAATTTTCTAGCTTGGTATCTAGGGGAGCTTTAATTTACTCCTAGTATCCGTTAAGACATGCAGTTAGGAGAAGGAAACTCTTATGTAAAAACCTGTGGCATACTGTATACTCTATTCTATGGCAGTCATCTGCATCGACAAAGATTAGTAGTAATACCAAAAAAGGGGATTGGTTCTACACAAAGCCTTCACCACTATAAACAAATCATCTGTGTGGAAAATCAAGCAACTTCGTTGTTGTAGCGGAAGCTCATGCATCGAAATCGACGGGCGAGTTCATTATATATATATATATATATATATATATATATATATATATATATATATATATATATATATATATATATATTCGTGAGGATTCGTCAGGCAATAGCGATGAATCGCAGAAAATTCTGTGTAGCTTAATTTTCAATATCTTTTCATTGTAAATGATATATAAACGTATAGAAATATTAACTTTTTGTAAATGATATATAAACTTACATAAATATGAAATTTTGCTTCATCCGAGCACTTGAATGGAATCTCATAATTTATCCATTGTTTGGATTGTATTTCTAAGTCTTCACTCAAGAATATCTTCAAAATTCTAATAAAACGATCAGTCATATTATTGCAGTAAAGTTTCAATTAAGACAAGTTAAATCTTTTTTTTACATTAATGGCATCACTTATCAAGGCCCGGAAGCCACTCGGGGATAAGGGTTACGGCGTGTACAGTAATCAATGGGATAGTATCGTAGTAATCTTAAGCTTTAGAGATTTGATAAAGTGTCTTACTTAAGGGGATGCTTCATCAGAAATTTGTTTATGTTGGACTTGAAGACATTCAAGTTGTAGTCAGGTGGGAAACAGACATACGGAAGAGAGTTCCACAGGCGTGCATTGCGCTTTGTTCATGGAATCTACATTTGGATTTAGGCACATATAAAGAGTGCGGAAAATTATTGACAGTGGTTTTAGCTAGACGTGGAAGATTGGCGAGAGGGGCCAGAGATTGGGGCTCAGACGAGCACTTGCCATGAAAATAACGATAAAACAAAGACAGGCTCGCAACGTCTTTTCTGTGTGAAAGAGGTTGCAGGGAAGAGAAAGAGCATCCCCGACTAAGCCACGAAATCTATTTTGTACTCTATCAAGGAAGGATAGGCTGTTTTTAGCAGCTCCTGTCCAGATGTGGCAGCAGTACTCCATCCTTGGACGTACTTGGCTTTTATATAGATAGAGAATTGCATCAGTAGTAAAATATCTTCTGGGACGGTATATACATTATTAAACTCTGTCTGAAAAGATATTGAGCCCGTAACCATGTACAAAATACGTTGTCTCGATTTGATTCGGTTTTAGAATCATATCTGAACTAGCAAATTTAAGAGGTTGATGTTTATTTCATTATATCAGGATGTATAATGACGTGCCCGATCGTTCGCAGCGTATTATGAAAATTTCAATAAAATTTATACAGTTCAAATTGATTGGCAACATCATTATTTAGCTATAAAATTGATCTTGTAAAGGTTTGAAACTTGTTAATCTGAGGAAAGATATTTGACTTGATGGTTTCCTGTAATTTTTTTTTCTTGAGACAATTGTAAATTCATTGAATTCTGTCGCGTATAAAAATATAAAATAATGTAATAATAAAATATTCAAAATACATACATTAATTATGAAATTGCAATAAATTCATATATGCGTGTGTGTGTGTGGGGGGGTGAGGAGGGTATGGGTGAAAGAGAGAATAAAATGCGCGATATCATGTGGAGACAGGATGTATGAAAAAAAAACAGAAGATAAAATCAAATTGATCACATACAGAAATTATCCAAAACGAATTAGAGAATGTCTTCAGCAGAAGTGAAGATTTTAATGTTTGTTTTTTTCTTTTCTCTTTATACACGAACACACACACACACATACACGTGTGTGTGTGTGTGTGTGTGTGTGTGTGTGTGTGTGTGTGTGTGTGTGTGTGTGTGTGTAACATGGCGATAATTCTCCTAGTGGGCTCTGACGAGTACATAGAAATTTTATAACAAGTAAGATCTTTACCCTGATAACTTTAAAGCATTTCTATTTCCTTTCACCAATTTTTCTCATTTTTAATCAAAGAGAAAAAAAAATTCTCGAACTGTTTCTTTTCCCGATGAATATAAATCTGTCTCTGGTGAATTTTTTGTAATTTCCTCCATTCAATGAAACGCGTGTAAGACGCACTACACTACTAAGAAAATATACTCGTTTTAGTTTGGAATGCTTATTTTCGATGTATATGCTCTGGAAGTGAAAATCATTTTTATTGAGAAAATTTGGACAAAAATTATTGAACATATACATAAAAAGTGTATATTTCTTTATAATCATACGTACATGTGCGTGCGTATGCGTGTGGGGGGGTGAAGAGAGAGGGGGCGATACATTTTATTTCAGTGTAGGTTTCCAGAAATCAAGCTACCAATTCCAGGGCTAACATTTAATCTCTATATGAGATACATATATATATCTATGCGTTCCATTAAATTATCTTTTACCTCATAAATGTTGAGCAAGTAAAACAACGAGGAACACTAAATTCCCTCTCAAAATTGACCAGTTAAATATGTTTATGTATCTTTTAAGTGATGTTAATAGAGGCAATATCACTTTCAGAAGATGCGCCATTCTTCGCCAAAGGCAGTGTGGCCCCAAATACTATGTTACTTAGTTAATCACAGTTTAATTATAGGGGAACGTTATCGTTATGTTCCTATTTACAATGCCTCCCCAAGGGACAGAGTTAGACACCAGGGTCGGTTTTTAACGTGGTGAAAAGGAACAAAAATAAAAAAAATTGTCTCAGTCGTGAAGGATTTCTCCTCCACTGACAGAGAACAAGAAATTGAAGTGCAGCATCTGAAGAACAGATACTTATATTTATTTGCTTCCCCACTGAGCAAATTAGGCACAAGGCCGTTTTTTTTTAATGTGGAGAAAGAGGGAGGGGGAGGGAAAGGGGGATCCAGCTCCCGAGAGGTGGGAAATGGGAGCTGGATAGTAACTGTGGTCTGTAGGGTGATCCCTACACTGACCAAGTTCAGATATGTGGGGGTAACCCCACATATGGCCTTTGCTAGTCATAGTTAGTCTTTGCTTGCAGCATCTGCCGGAACAGATACTACACTTTGATCTTGTTTATATATTTTATTGAAAAAGAAAAAATTGAACATAAAAAACGTACAAAAAATTCAATTCAACAAAATTTAACACTTTGATCTTGTTCCGAAGGCCAAGTTGGTATTTATTTGCTCCCCCACCGAGCAAATTAGGCACAAGGCCGATTTTTAATGTGAGGAGTGAAGGGGAAATAGGGGCCAACTACCCGGGGAGTAGGGGAGCTGGATAGTGACAATTGGTATGAAGGGTTGCCCCTACATTGACCAAGGTCTTATATGTGGGGTCGCCCCCACATATGGTCTTTGCTTGCAGTATCTGTCGGAACAGATGGTATTTATTTGCTCCCCCACCGAGCAAATTAGGCACAAGGCCGATTTTTAATGTGAGGAGTGAAGGGAGGGGGAAGGGAAAAAGGGGACCAGCTCCCGAGAGGTGGGAAATGGGAGCTGGTTAAAGGTCAGGCATGTGGCGTTGCCCCCACATCTGGTCTTTGCTAGTCATAGCTAGTCATAGCTTGCAGTATCTTCCGGAACGGATGGTATTTATTTGCTCCCCCACCGAGCAAATTAGGCACAAGGCCGATTTTTAATGTGAGGAGTGAAGGGAGGGGGAAGGAAAAAAGGGGACCAGCTCCCGAGAGGTGGGAAATGGGAGCTGGTTAATGGTCAGGCATGTGGGGTTGCCCCCACATCTGGTCTTTGCTAGTCATAGCTAGTCATAGCTAGTCATAGCTTGCAGCATCTTCCGGAACAGATGGTATTTATTTGCTCCTCCACCGAGCAAATTAGGCACAAGGCCAATTTTTAATGTGAGGAGTGAAGGGAGGGGGAAGGGAAAAAGGAGACCAGCTCCCGAGAGGTGGGAAATGGGAGCTGGTTAAAGGTCAGGCATGTGGGGTTGCCCCCACATCTGGTCTTTGCTAGTCATAGCTAGTCATAGCTTGCAGTATCTTCCGGAACAGATACTACACTTTGACCCTGGCCCGAGGGCCAAGTTAGTGTTATCGTTATGTTAGGTTGTCTTGACAAACTCCTACGTAAATAGACGATAGGATAGTGATATTCAGGATAGTGAAAGTTGTAATGGTAAGCTTCAACATCTTATTCAACAACTGTGTACGTACGTGTGTTAAGTAACACAGTTCTAAACAATATGAATAAAACATTTAGGCTGAACAGCCGTTTCATATACTTGTAAAACCATAGAAACGCATTATATTAATAAATACAACTCTTCCCTCGTGCCCTGCTTGTATCATTATGTACATGTGTGCGGGCGAGTGTGTACGTGTGTGTGACATGCGTTTCACACAGCATGGGTGTTTCCCAATTGCAGTTGTTATTGTAACAACGACAGTGTTAGGCACACACACACACGCACACACACACACACACACACACACACATATATATATATATATATATATATAGATAGATAGATAGATAGATAGATAGATAGATAGATAGATAACTTAGAGAGTTAGAAAACGAGGGTAAATTCAATTCTATAAGAGGAGATGTATCGGGATAATATAAAGCTCAACAAATTCCAATGGAGCTTATATATGAGACAATAGGAGTGGAAAATGAAGTCACAAAAACTACATATTGGTAAATATAGAATGATTCATTTATTTAATAAGGGTATACATAC
>NC_136488.1:58964591-59027091 GCF_053919585.1 Euprymna scolopes
GTAGTGCGTTTTGGCACAAGTCATCATTAGTGATTAATCTCTTATAATAGGAAGTAGCGTTCCTTGGAGTCTGAGATTTTCAGTACTCTCTCTTTCGATAATTATTACAAATAGCGTTATCGACACAGCCGCTTACCATTGCTTTCTCCCTGGAAAAAAACATTGGTCTACTTTGATATTTACGTATCAAAAAGCCTCCATAATGTTCCAGTACTCCTGACACTCTTCCAATAGAGGTCTGGCTAGTGCTCTACTTCCTCGGTCTTTCCAACCTCTTTGACTCTTAACAATTATTTTGTGCGTTATCAACCGAGACGGATGCATTTTTTTATTACGGCATTAATAACGTTTAGAGGAGACACAAATTATTATTATTATTATTATTATTATTTTTTTTTTTTTTTTTTTTTTTTTTTTACTCACTAAAATTTTTCACACAGTTCATTTTTAGTGATTGCTCACTGATAGTCATCGGTGCTGATCCCTAGAGTCTATGTGACAACAATTCTCCCGGGATTTCCAGTACTCATCTCTTAATGAAACCTTTGTAAATAACTTTGCGTTGTAGCACCAGCTGCTTACCATTTATTTCTCGTTTGAATTAGTCATGTCTTCACTGAGTTTTTTGTGTGGCTACGTTATAATCTCAATAAAATCAATTATTTTGGGAGAGGAGACATAATATATAAAGTTTTTTTTTTTTTTTTTTTTTTTCCAGTCAGAATTCTCTCTTGAAAGACATTGAAGATTAAGGGGAAAAAAACTACGAGAAGGTTTCCAATGAAATGAAAGTGATTTTTTTTGTGTGAAACGAACTAGATTCGAATTTGGAGCACGAAAGTTGTCAGTCCGTGTCGTTAACTCCTAGATCACTGTCACCTCCCCATCTATATGTTTTTGTTGTTTTGTTTTGTGTGTATACAGACTTAATGAGCTAGAATTTCTGATTAAAAAAAACAAGAAAATGAATAAAATCGGAAAATATAATTGTCTTTTCAGTTGTTTCTTTGTAGATGTACATCTAGCGTAAATTTCGTTTCTATTATGAATTAATGCGTTTTGCGTTTTAGATGACTATTTTTAGTAAAGGATCAAAAGATGGTCATTATCTGTCCACGGAAATATAAAAATTTCTCAAAATACCGATGGGCTTTTGGAGATGGGCGTAACTTTTATTGCGTATAGAAACCTGCTCTCTTCACCTAAACAAAATATTATAGGAACAATAATTTACAGGTAAAAATGGCTGACCTGCAAAATCAACACGTAATCCTGCAAACATAGTATATTTTATCCTCATATATATATATATATATATATATATATATATATATATATATATATATATATTACATTTTCATCCCAAACAAGGCAAAGTGTCACTTTGATATGGGGGGGGCTAGTATGAGGGATATAAGTTGCAGGGATACTCTATAAGGAATTGAGCAGCAAGATGTCTGTTCAGATTATACTTAAACTTCTGCATATCATTACAGTTTGGGAAGCAGGAACGTTTAGGTATCTCTACTGTGTAGGGGTGGGACTTGTCTGCTTGTCGGGTTTCTCGTGGTTATATACGTCGAGGGGGTACAAAAGCTTATAGTTCGTCGGAGCATCCACTATTATATGTAAAACAGACAGAGAAATGCTACATTTCGTCGATGGGACAGTGGCTGAAGCTTAGGTGATAGGTTAGGATCTATTAGGTTGGCGACTGTCTTTTGAAACGTGTCTAGAAGTGTAAGACAGATGCACCAGCCCATATACATACATATATATATATATGTGTGTGTGTGTGTGTGTGTGTGTGTGTGTGTGTGTGTGTTTCGTTTCTAGAAGGCTGTTTCGCTGTAGTACGTGTATATGTGAATAATATCGTGAAAGCTCATTTCATGTGAGAGTTCACATCAAACCAACATTTTAGAAGTCAATTATACACGAACGTCACATACATACATATACATACATATACATACATATACATAATAATAGTTTATGATGCAATACAAAAGCAAAAACAAAACATAAAAAATAAAAACGCAATCCACAATAACAGCTCACTTCCTAATAATGCGAAGTATATCCTTTTGCGTGTCCCTAGTGACTATGATACTATCTTAACACTAATAACGTCACCGAGGAATTCACTTCGCAGAGATACTGATTGAATCTGAATATTGCAGACTTAGAACTTACAACATGAATTATGAATATATAATTATTCCAGGTTAATATTTTTCAGAGGTGAAGTAACCAATGGATCTTTAACAAGGTTCATACAAGTGTGCTCAATAGCAACGTAGAGCAATATATACTTTTATTTGTTTTTCATGGGCTTTTATACGTCGCTATATATACGTTACAGACTGAACAGGTCTGTAGTTGTAACTGGACGATCGAAACATGGTCTTGAATTTGTAGTGATATATAAATGCTAATGTAAAGCAAATAAAAGGTGTGTGTATATAAAACAAATGATATATATATATACTAGCAAAAGTACCCATCGTCGACTGGGTTCAAAAACAGCCCACAAAAAATAGACTCTGATTTATGAAAGCATGATAGGTTATGAAAAGGAAGGGTTGTAAAGAGATAGCTTCGAATTTGGGCGTATCAAAACCAAAGCAAAATATGATGAAAGTAAAAATAAAATAAATAAACACCATAATTTATTATACCATACCTGTTCACACTGAAACACTTATCACAATATTCTGTGGATCTATATTAAAAAACCTTGTTAAACTTTGTGACATATTTCCATTCTATAGAGGTCAGGCGCGAACGAACACCGCATAATTTTATTATACCATATTTCTTCAAACTGAAACATAATTATCAAAGTATACTTACGCAGATAGATATGAAAAGTCTTTATTAAAGTGTGTGCCTACTTCCATTCTATGGAAGCAAGGCGCGAACGCAGACCCCACAATTTTATTATACCATCCCTATTTAAGTTAAAACATACTTATCAAAGTATTCTTATGTACATCTATATCAAAAACACTTGTAAAGGTTTTTTTTTTAATTTTAAATTTTTTTATTTCCATACTTTGTGGGCCAGGCACGGACGCAGGCCCACAATTTTAATGAACCACCGTTCTGCCAGATCAAACATACCCATTCCTGTGTCCTGGTACAACTTATATCATTATATGTAATCAGTTTTTTAAAATAGTCAACCATATAGGAGCCTATTCGTGACCAGCCCAACACAGACACACACACACACACACACACACACACACACACACACACACACACACACACACACAGACACACACACACACACACAGACATTCAGCTTTATATATTATATATATATGTGTGTGTGTGTGTGTGTGTGTGTGTGTGTGTGTGTGTGTTCCGAAACAGTGTTTAATGGTAGACAACTGATGATCCCTGAAATAACATTAGGACTTTTGTGAATTCGATTGGAGAAATTATATATTACATTTTCATCCCAAACAAGGTAAAGTGTCACTTTGATATAGAGGGCTACTATCAGGGATATAAGTTGCAGGGACACTATACAGGGAATTGAGCTGCAAGATGTCTGTTCACATTACACTTAAACTTCTGCATGTCATTACAGTTGGGGAAGTAGGGACCCTGAAAGCAATTCAAAAGTCTAGCAGTTCTAGGGAAGAAACTATAAGAGTAGAAGGCTTTCTTACATTTAGGTATCTCTACTGTGTAGGGGTGGGACTTGGCTGCTTGTCGGGTTTCTCGTGGTTATATACGTCGAGGGGGAACAAGGGTTTGTAGTTCGTCGGCGCATCCACTATTAAAATATATGTAAAACAGACAGAGAAATGCAAGATTTCGTTGATGGGACAGTGGTTGAAGCTTAGGTGATAGGTTAGGATCTATTAGGTTGGCGACTGTCTTTTGAAATGTGTCTAGAAGTATAAGACAGATGCACCAACCCATATACACACACACACACACACACACATATATATATGTGTGTGTGTGTGTGTGTGTGTGTATGTGTGTGTGTGTTCGTGTGTGTCGTTTCTAGAACGCTATTTCGCTGTAGTGCGTGTATATGTGATTGATTTCGTGAAAGCTCATTTCATGTGAGAGTTCACATCAAACCAACATTTTAGAAGTCAATTATACACGAACGTCACATACATACATATACATACATATATATGATAATAGTTTATGATGCAATACAAAAGCAAAAACAAAACGTAAAAAATAAAAACGCAATCCACAATAACAGCTCACTTCCTAATAATGCGAAGTATATCCTTTTGCGTGTCCCTAGTGACTATGATACTATCTTAACACTAATAACGTCACCGAGGAATTCACTTCGCAGAGATACTGATTGAATCTGAATATTGCAGACTTAGAACTTACAACATGAATTATGTATATATAATTATTCCAGGTTAATATTTTTCAGAGGTGAAGTAACCAATGGATCTTTAACAAGGTTCATACAAGTGTGCTCAATGCCAAAGTAGAGCAACATATACTTTTATTTGTTTTTCTTGGGCTTTTATACGTCGCTATATATACGTTACAGACTGAACAGGTCTGTAGTTGTAACTGGACGATCGAAACATGGCCATTAATGTGTAGCGATAAATAAATGCTTATTTAAAGCAAATAAAAGGTGTGTGTATATAAAACAAATAATATATATATATATATATATATATATATATATATATATATATATATATATATATATATACTAGCAAAAGTACCCGCCGTTGACTGGGTTCAAAAGCAGCCTACAAAAAATGGACTCTGATTTATGAAAGTAACGCAGGCCCGACAATGTTAATGGATAACCGTTCTGCCAGATCAAACATACCCATTCCTGTGTCTCAATACACCTTATATCATTATATGTAATCAGTTTTTTTTAATAGTCAACCATATACGAGCCTAGTCGTGACCAGCCACACACACACAGTCAGCTTATATATATATATATATATATATATATATATATATATATATATATATATATATATATATATATATATTATATATATGTGGGGGGGGGTATGTGTATTCCGAAACAGTGTTTCATGGTAGACAACTGATGATCCCCGTAATAACATTAGGCCTTTTGTGAATTCGATTGGAGGAATTATATATATATATATATATAATATAAAGCTGAATGTACTACTTCAAGACCGAGGACAATTCAATCATGAGCCTTTCTAGGGTTTCTCATCTTCGGTCCACGTTTGGGACTACATTCTCGTTCTAAAATCAAAGTCAGCACAAAGAAACAATCCACATCGCAACTTGAAAGACTGGTTATTATTACTTTTCTTTTTACACGGGGGTCACCACTTATCAAGGCCCGGAGATTACGGAGGGATAAGGGTTATCGATTGGGGGACAAGAGTTTGGAGCTCAGACGAGCACTTGCCATGGAAATAACGATAAAACAACGACGGGCTCGCAAAGTCTCTTCTGTGGAAGAAATTTTGCAGGTAAGAGAAAAGGGCATACCCCACCAAACCACGAAGTCTATGTTGTACTCTGTCAAGGCAAGATAGGCTGTTTTTAGCAGTTCCTGCCCAGATTTGGCAGCAGTACTCCATCCTTGGACGTACTTGGCTTTTATACGGATAGAGAATTGCATCAGTAGTGCGATATGTTCTGGAGCGGTAGAAGGATCTCACCATTTTCCCAACGTCCCTGGCAACAGATCTGATGTACGTGTTCCATTTCAGATCAAGAGTAAAGGTCAAACCCAGAAGCTTGTAAAAACGTGGAGCCTCGCCAAGACGAGAGCCATTTATTTCAATTGATGCCAGATGGGGATAAGAGCGTTGGTGATATAAAGATGGAAGCTTGGTTTTGGATGCATTAAAAGTGACCAGCCACCTCTTCCCCCAGGACAGTGAATTAGAGTGAACTTTGTCATTTACGGCCTTTGATGTGTTTCCATAGATGGTCGCGTCTTCAGCATATATGTCAACGAATGATTTAAGTATGTGTTTTGGGAGATCATTGATGTAGACCAGGAAGAGAATTGGGCCCAGGATGGACCCCTGGGGGACTCCAGCATTAATACTGTGGGCCTCTGATTTCTGCCCATCAACCACTACTCTTATGAACCTATCAGAGAGAAATGATTTTATGATTGAGAAAACATTTCTAGTAATACCGTAGCTGGAAATCTTATGAAGTAGGCCCTTATGCCATACCTTATTGAAGGCCTTCGATATGCCAAGTGCAATTGCCCTGGAAAGGAAACCTTTGTCAAGAGATTCACTAATCCTATGTGATATAACCGTTAGCACATCTGCTGTAGATCTTGCAGAGCGGAAACCATATGGTATGTCACTAAGAAGGTTGTTGATGTTGAGGTGGTTTACTACTTCTTTATTTAATATGGAGTCCAACAACTTACTCATGACACACAGGGGACTTATTGGTCTGTGCTGAGAGGGAGATAACTTTTCACCTGAATTCTTAAGTACAGGGCATACTGATGAGGTTTTCCAGGTTGTTGGAAAGCACTTCTCCTTAACTCAACGCTTAAACAGTTTTGTAAGTATGGGGGCAAGTTCTGGTTAGAGCTTTTTCAGCATTATAACTGGAATGCCGTCAAGGCCAGTTGCTTTACTGGAATCAAGGTTCTTGATTAGCTTGGCGACCTCACGCACAGATATGTTGCATAGCGTGTTGTCTGTTATAGGAGGAAATACAGTGAGTGATGGCCATTGTCGCATAGGGTAGAATTAGCTGCAAAGTTCTAGGCAAATAGTCTGGTCTTGTCTGATGCTTACGAGATGACCTCAGGTCCATTGATGATAGTTGGGATAGAACGCAGGCTTCTGTTCAATATCCTGTTTGCTATTTGCCCGAACTGGTGGGAACCAAGCCGCTGCTCAGCTACTTTAGATTTAACAGACTGAGCATATAGCTCTCTTGCATTTTTTATTACTCTTTTACAGTGGTTGCTGGCAGTCCTGAAAGCAGCTTTAGTCTCAGTACATCTATTACGTTGGTAGCTATGGAAAATGTGATTTCTGTGCGCCATGGCAGCAGCACATTCAAGGGAGAACCATGGCTGGCTGTTAGGTTTTTGTTGGAATTTTTTGGATGGTATGAATCGGTCTATGCCTACAATTAAACATTCGGTCAGGTCTGATACTATAGAGGACACATCCTTTTTAAACATAGAATGCAGAGGTAGGTCAGATATGAATGTACGGAGTCTATCCCAGTCAGCCATAGAGTATCGATATACAGTACGGTGGAGAAGTACCTCTGAAGACTTATTACATTTCATTTTTATCTTAACTGCTACAACAGAGTTGTCAGAGGATCCCAGAGGAAATAGAATGGAACATGAACACAGCTCAGAGGAAGTTGTGAGGAAAAGGTCTAGAAGGCTTGCATATTGACCGGTAGTATCGGGCACACGTGTGGGTTCGTGAACAATCTGAGTGAGGTCATAGGCAATGGCAAAATCATGACAAAACCTCCCCACGTCATCGGTTTTATTTGAGTGGGTCAGCCATTCCACATTATGGACATTGAAGTCACCGCAAATGTGAATGTTAGCCGAGGGATGAGCAGACAGGATGTGGTCAATTTTCTCAGATATTCTCTTAAAGATAGTAACCCCACTGTTGTGGGGGCGATAGAGGGCAAATATAAATGTAGTGGCGTAAGCTAGTGCAACCCGGAAGCACATATAAGATAAATTAGGGTATTCTCTGGAGATATCCCTACCACATGGAAAGCCATCTTTGATGTAGGCACATATTCCATGCCCATGGCGATCTTGGGGGTCAGATTTAGATGTTAAGTTGGAGTATCATTTAATTATGAATTCGTCTAGAGAAGTGGTCGGTCCTATGCCAGTTTCACTTAGAAAGAATATGTCAGGTTTCGTTACCTGTAATTGTGTTTCAACCTCTGTATGGTTAGAACGTTGACCCCTGATGTTGGAGAAGGAGACCTGGTAGTAGGGGTCTACGTTCGTGGATAGGGTTCTAGGTTTATTCGTGTTTCCTTTTTGGAGATTTGTCATGATTGTTGATGTTTTGAGGTTTGTGGAGCAGGTCGGTAGACTTGGTTGGAGCAGGACAGAGATGGAAAATAAAAGAGAAAGACAAGAATTTTTTTTTGTAGCCCATGATAAGGTAAAGCCGTAACAATTACCCACTAGTATGGCATCGAGAGGCCCTACCAGAAACTACTGTATGGTCCAGAATTCATTCACCAGATGGCAATACAGCAGTCCCGGTACTTTGGACCTGCTGATAGGACAGCCTCCTTAGTGGTTAATCCAAGGTTCGGATACCTGACTATCAGGCGGGTAACGTCAGCCCAGATGAAACGTTTACCTCCAGCACCTTTACTAGTGACATGACCACAAGGATAGACATAGAAACAGAAATTTTCCGACATCTCAGGCTACTCTTTACAAAGTACTACCGACCTGGAAAGTAGCTTTTCCTTCACCCTTTGTCAGAAAAATAATTCATTGGAAATGAGGACTGACGGACAAAAAAGGAAAAGCGAGAGTTACTGGAGCTGCCGATAAAACATCCACATGCATTATCTACTCTCCATTGAGAAAAATAAATAAATAAATAAAATAAAATAAAAAGTGAGAAGGACTTATTAATATCTCCTTAGTATAAGTCCGTTGCCCCATTCCCGGCTTAGGATAGTTACTTAGTTAAAGATCCCTCTTTATTTGCTAGCAACGCGGAAATGGGACCATATATTCGGAATGCAGATATTTGAGGTATGCGCCTTTCGGTTATGATTGAATATCACGTGATTTCTTTTCACGTCTGATCGTGTCAGGCTTCCAACCCCATTCCCTTTCTTAGCACCTTTCCTATTTCATGAGGAATCATTTGTTCTGGTTCGTCCTCTCACACTAGGACATGACCTGCAATGACAAACTGCCTAATTACTCGTCTGGCCTAATATTTTCTGTTAACGTGCTAGCATTTCTCCTGCACATATAAACAAACAGCTAAATACGAGTGGGTCTACCTTTAATATTTAACAGATGTTCAATAGTCTTCGTTCAATTATTATTGTTACTAATATGGTGTTCTCGAATGAGTCATTATAAGTGATTTCTCACCCCACAATGGTTAGAAGGTTCCCCTGTTCCCTCCGTTCTCTTCTAGTCGAGGTCTAGGTGGTCTTTTTTCTTATAAGGATTTTCATCCTCACATATCCTTCGTTGTTGATTTCAGTAATTCCAACTGATGCTTATGCTTCTGTTGTTGTCATTGTTGATATGGGGATATAGAGGAGGGTTATAGACTTTGTCTACAAACTTGCATATCGCCTAAGTGTAGTCTGTTTAAGATCTATTAAGCTCATAGTATTATACCAATTTTTGGTTTTGATTCATGCGTTTTTTTATGTCAAGTTATTTGTGGTTGTTAAGTGTCATTGGTTTTATATATGTTGGTTTCTTTTCTTTATGATTTTATTGATTTCTGACAACGGTTCCCAATGACTGTACAACAAATGCCCACAGCCCACTCGGAAATGCTGATCACGCTGTGATAATGGTAGAAATCAGCCTAAATTCTATCCCTAAAACTGAAGACCCACTTCTCAAAACAATGAGGTACTACAAAAAGGCTGATTGGGAAGCTATCAGGGAGCTCATCAGAGATGCCCTATGGCATAATATCTTTACTCTTCCAGCGGAACAGTGTGCAAATGAGACCACTGAATGGTTCAAAACTGCTATTGAAGCACATGTTCCCGCACGGAAATTCTGTTGCAAGTCCCACTCTCCCCAATGGTTTACTTCTGCTTGTGCAGCTGCCATGTGTCAAAGGCAGCATGCATTCCGCAGATTCAACCGACATAAGTCCAGCTCAAATAAACAGAAGTTTATAGAAGCTAGAAATAATTGTAAGAGAGTAATAGAGACAGCTAAGACAGATTACTCTGAAACAACCAGAAAGCGCATCGAAGCACAGAAATTAGGAACCCAGGATTTTTGGAAAATCTACAGCAGCGTAGTTAATAATGGACAGTCAACTATTCCCTCACTAACAAACAATCATGAGGTTGCTTGCACAGCAACTGACAAGGCTAATCTGCTTGCCAGTCGGTTTGCCTCAAACTCCACACTGAACTCGGTACACCACTCACTCCCTTATTTTCCTCTGCGAACAGACGCCACACTAGACGATTTGAAAATCATCTCTTCTCAGGTACATGTTATTATAAAAGACTTAGACACCTCAAAAACATGTGCACCAGATCTCATCCCGGTTGTGCTATTAAAAAAATGCTCTGCCGAGGTTGCTCCAGTTCTGTCCAAACTTTACAATAAACAACGAATCTTGTTTTTCCGACTGCTGGAAAACCGCCTCTGTGGTAGCAGTCTTCAAGAATTCTGGTGAAAGAACTGACCCACTAAATTATCGCCCCATTAGCCTCCTCCCGCTTTTCGCCAAAATATTTGAGTCCTTAGTTAATCAAGCCCTAGTCCAGCACTTAACAGCTACTAAACTCCTGACTGACAAACAATATGGATTCAGGCAAGCCCGTTCAACAGCAGATATCTTAACTGTAGTTTCGGAACGTATATACCGTTCATTGGATAAAACAGGGGAGGGTAGAGCGGTGGCCCTTGATATATTTAAGGCTTTTGACAGGGTATGGCACGATGGTCTTCTAAGGAAAATTAGATCATTTGGAATCACTGGAAGAATTCATAATGTAATTAAATCCTTCTTAAGTAATAGAAAAATCAAAGTTGTCCTCGACGGTCGTACATCCAAACAATATTACATAAATGCGGGAGTACCTCAGAGGTCTATCCTTGGACCTATATTATTCCTGATATTCATAAATGACCTCCCTGATAAAATTGTTTCGGAGATGGATATATTTGCCGATGACACCACTTTCTATAACAGATATGAGGGGAAAACAAATGAACACATATCCAAGGAAATGGCAGAAACACTAGAGGATGACCTCCAATCCGTAGTGGAATGGGGACAAAATGGTTGGTCACATTCAATGCTGCTAAGACTAAGCTTGTTTCCTTCAATAACTACTAGAAGCCTTTTCTACCACAAATAGCAATGACCAAGAACACATTGCCGGAAAGTACTTCTTTTAAACTCCTCGGCCTAACGTTTACAGGGAATATGAACTGGAATAGATACATTGAGAGCATTGCCAAGGCTGCTGCGAGGAAGGTTGTCTCCCTCTACCGTGCTAGAAAACTACTTACGCCTGACAGTATCCTATACCTCTATAAGGCAACTATTCGCCCATGTATGGAGTACTGTTGTCACATCTGGGCTAGTTCATCTGCTGCTTGTCTCTCGCTCCTGGACAGGGTTCAAAAGAGAGTCGCCAACCTGATAGGTCCTGAACTGTAATCTAGGCTTCAGCCTCTGTCCCATCGACGAGATGTTGTATCCCTCTTCCTGTTCTACAAATACTTTAATGGTGAATGCTCTGACGAACTGCAAACACTTGTACCTCCCCGACGTAACTACCCCCGACAAACCTGATAAGCTACTAAGTCTCATCCCTTTACAGTAGAGATCCATAGGTGCAAGAAAGCCTTTAACTCCAATAGTTTCTTCCCCAGAACTGCGGGTCTTTGGAACTCTCTTCCGGGATTCTGCTTTCCCAACTGCAATGATATGCAGAAGTTCAAGTGTAATGTTAACAAACATCTTTCTACTCTTCTCCCTTCATAATGACCCCGCTAATTAAGTCCCTAATAGTAGCCCCCTGCAAAGTGGCACTGTGTCTTGTTTGGGGTGAAAATTGAATAAAAAAAAATTTTTTAAACTGTTTTCATCCCTGTTGTTATCCGTATAGTGCTAATCGTTCCTCTCAATACTGTCGTTTCTTTCCTGAGGAGATTTTTTATTCTCTGTGTTACGTAGCTATCCTATTCATGAGAGTGTGCCAATGGAACTATACTGATTATTTGTTCACCTTCTGGAGTAGCTCGATATCCTCACCTTAAAAACAATAAATGGTGTATTTATTTTAGAATCCACTCTCTCTCCCCCCCCTCTCTCTCTCTCTCTCTCTATATATATATATATATATATATATATATATATATATATACTAGACTCTCCGTGACCTGTTGGGTCAGTATGTAATAATAGCTACGGTATTAATATATGAGCGTGACACTTGTGACGTTAGGAAAATAGTCTTTTGTGACATAACAGGAACATTTCTATGAAAGTATATTAAAATTAAAAGAGAATATAGATAGATTTCTATGAGTCGTTCTGTTTATAATTGTTTATTTTTGAAAAGAAAAACTTACAGCCATTGAATTATAAGTGGTTTGTCATACGTATAGGTAAATGTGTATTGAACAGATACCATAATACTTAAAGTTAAATTCAAATTTTGATATATCTTTAAATTTAAACGCAAAAAAAACAATTGGTACGCTGAAAACGTAAACAGTAAAACAATACGTTTTATTGTCGCGTTAATTATTTATTTGTAACGCAATGTAAAAAAACATATTTTCGGGTTATTTATTTATGTTGGTAGTGTAGAAGAAAATGTATGAATGTTTTTAAGAAAGGTGTATTAAAAAATGGAGAATAAATTAAAAAAAGGAAGGCGGTGTGTAAATCGCCGTTGTAAAATACTCTTATGATTTTCAACGGATTAAAGTAGATTTATTCGTACGAAAATTGCGTTAAAATAACTTAAATGTAAGACGGAAATGGACGATGTAAAACAAACCCAGAAAGTATTAAGAATTGTTTATTTCGATAATTTAAACGCGATAAAAAAAAAATTGGGACGCTGAAAACGTGCACAGTAAAACAATACGTTTAATTGTCGCTTTGATTATTTAGTATAATATATATCGTATATATGAAACAGGTCGATGATTATACGTATTATTTATAATCACGTATTGCGTTTGCTTGCCATATCTTGAATATTGTATTCAATAAATTTAAGATATTCGTTTTTCTACGGACGTCCGTTTGTTCGAGCGAAACCGGTCCAGCGATTTGTGTTTATTTGTTTACGCTGTTATAGGTTTATGTTTATGTACGCATGGGCAACCGGAAGTTGTAAACCCGATGCTTGGTTACAACACCCGTTACAAGGTCATTTGAGTTTATATATATATATATATATATATATATATATATATATATATATATATATATATATATATATATATATATATATTCTGAGTTCCTATATTTCTCTTTCTTTCATTTGTCAACATATTTTAATTATTGGTGTAGCTAGATATTCCGACCTTGAAAATAGTAAATTTTAACAATTTATTCCTTTTAGAACCTTCTCTATCTTTCTCTCTCCATACATATGTTCTCCCTCTTTCTCTCTCTTTCTAGATCTAAATTTTCTCACTCCCCTGCTCTCTCTCTCTATATATATTTCTATCCTCGGAGTACTTTTATCTCTCTTTCTTTCATTTATTTATATATTCCAGGACTGTCTCTTGCGCTGCTACAACTATTGACATTACCTAAGCGTTCATGTTTCATAGCCGTTCCAGACTTTTGGCAACTTTCATATATTTAGTGAAGTTTATATATTATGTATACCTAAACGAAATGTACAGTTTATCCATTTTTAACTTCTTTTTAATTATTACTTCGTCCTGCACAAGCAATAAAACATACTAACCTAATCACCGAAAAATCAAATTAAGCGAAACTTACTGAAAAAAATAATAACGTCGTCTCTCTTACAAATAAAATTTCATTTTTTTTTCTTTGCAAGTTTGAAAAATGCTTAAACTATATAAAATAAAAGAAGAAATATTCACTACATCCAAGACAACACCGAGTATGTATAACTAGTTTCATATCAATAAGTTTTTTAGTTGTATTTTTTCACTTGTCGGTGATGTCTTTTATTTGACAGGTTTTTTGTTGTCGTTGTTGTTTTTTATTTTGTAGACTAGTATTACGCCTGATGGTTTTACGTGTCCAAGAAGGTGTTATTTTTCATTTTAGAATAGTGATTTCAAGATTGTACGTTGTTTCATTTATTAGTGTGTTCGAATTGTGGTCGTTACCGCAACTTCCAAGTCTCTATTTCCTTAACCCTTCGATGTCTATTCCTATATTCCTTTTCAGGCAGTTGCATTCATTTATGATATGTGTTAATGTTTTGTAAATTAGACCACATAGCTTACGCTTGTTTATTTTCTGGGTATTGCCTATTTAGTCATCTTTAGTGTCGGTACTCGTATATCTACCACACAGAATCTGTGTACCTTGATAACTTTTACGTTTGCTTGTTTATTTGAGAGTATAGCGTCATAGTTTTGTGACGTCACTTTTGGTCATTAAAGAAATCATTTATTATAACAGAGAGGTTTAGATAATCGTGTATAGTTAATGAATTCACTAGAATTATTATTAGTTTTCACTAGAAGTTTTCATACCCATTAGTTAACGGCAACTGGCAATAGCAGTTGGTGTCCCATGGTTTCTGGGTGACAGTAAGTATTCTGCGCTTCTTTCACTCACCTTTACAAATAACTCTACGTTTTCGCGACAGCTGTTTGCCATATTTACCATCAAGTTCTCGCTGATAACGGCCGTTGTTTTCCTCTGAAATTCGAGAACTCTTCCATTATTCTTATTACCCGTTCTTTTCATAATTCTCGGTTTGACACACTCATTTTTGAATCAACTTATGTTGAAAACACCACGTGTTTCGTGTTGTTCTGTGGCGTAGAGGTTGGGTTAGATTATAGAATTGTTGTTCTTTGTTTTACTCTGTTTCGGTTTCCTTAATATTATTAGTAAAAGGAAGAGGAGAAGAAAGAAAGATAAGGAGAGACAGAAGGGGTGTTGATTGTGTTGTTGTGTGTGTTGTAAAGCCCAACATGCAAGCAATGTAAGCCCTTTCGGTGTGCGTCGTTTGTTGTCTTTATTCGGATAATTTTCAATTTTGAGCCGTTGATTCTCATGTCACACACACACACATACACACACACACACACACACACACACACATATATATATATATATATATACATATATATATACACGGCACTTTATCACTCTGTGTTAGTTCGTTTCTTATGAACTCCAAAAGGTCTGGGCCGATTTCCTTTATTTAATTCACTTTTAATGTCTGGCAGTGTTCTTAGATAGTTGTTTTATTTGAATGCCTCAAAAGACATAAGTATCGACATTCGATAATCGAAAACATCCGATTAAAGAAGAAACAGGCTAATCGTACCAAAGTAAACACCCTTATATAGCATGACATCACAAGTGCATTCTAGAAGTTTTATCACCGCATAAGCAGATAGGGCCGACGTATAAAATCAATAGTGGGTACTTTAATAAGACGGGCGCGTTTTTAGCTTATTGTTTCTGTTTAAGCAAAATCGAGTCATAGTGCTTTACTTTTTCATTTTAAACTTTTATAAAACCATTATATAAAAATAATTCGATCAGATCAAAAGTAGGTTCTTTACAGCGTAATGTGGACTACAATGTATTGTGGACAAAGTCACCGTCGTAGGGCATGTGAAGCTTCCTTCCGGTGTACCTCAATAGGTTCCCAACTAAAGCAGACTATTAACTGAGCAGGCAACTAATCGATTTGATAGAAAAATAGTCGATTTCACTTATTTCGATGATAATAAAAGTATTAGAAATGAGTAACAGTCGTTGGTCGTCATTCGATCCCGGGCAATGCTTGATCTCTCTGCTAATATATATGATTCATGAAATATTTTGTATTCTTAAACCTCGACAACAAACAAATAATGGTTGCTTGTTTTTGTTTTACGGCATATCAACCTTTTTCAGGTTATTTAATGCCGAATCTAGTTATTTTGAGGAACGATTTTTAATGGAATATTTTTTTAAGTCAGATTCTATTTAATCTAACAGGTACTACCACTCCGGGTCAGAGTGGACCTGGGAGCGATGGCAATTAAAGGGTGGCTCCACATTCCCCAAGGCCCGCAAGGTGGGGCCTCACCATCGGATATACTTTTAGGTCATATCCAGGACCACAAACAAATAAGCAATAAACAGAGAAAATATATAAAAATTTATGTTTCATGTTAGCTTTTAGAAGGTTAGAAATATCTTGAAAGTCGTATAATAATGAATAGAAAAGTATTAATATTATTAAGACCATGACAGAAAGAATAATTCTGTGTATTGCTGTGATGTGGATCGCTTATATAAATTGGCATGTTAGATTTGATTTTATATTAATATTGAATATGAGTATTTTTCGCGTGTATTACTCGTTGAATCACCCTCTAGTAACGTTAAATACAAGGCTGGGTGCTGCACAAGTATTTAGTGCGCGCTGGCCTGCAAAACAAAATCTCTGAGCAACCATGTTGAATTCCCCGCCATGGGCGCCTCAGATGATTAGCAATAAACAATACCATATCTATTCTCGAAAGCAACAAAGTGATTAGAACTTATTCCTGACTAGTGAGAACTGCTAAAACTTTTAAAATATAAAATAGTATATAAATATATACATTTAAATATATATACATGTTTTTATATATATATAATGTATATATACATATTTATATACATATGTAATGTATATATACATATATAAACACGGATATATACACACACACATACACACATATATATATATTTATATATTTAAATATATATATGCACACACAGATTATACATATATATCTCGATACCTCCGTTCAATCTCGAAAGACAAAGGATACCCCCTGTAGGGGCAGCTGCTCGTGTAATTGTCTCGCAAGGCTTGCGCAATCCCCGACCACACCTTTCCTGGATCGGTACTGCTTGAGTTCAGTGGCAAGGAAAAGTGCAGGAGTACTGGAAACAACGCCGAGACAAGCGGAGAGCATATACAGCACTTGGAGGTTCCAAGTGGTCACCCATCTGATAATGGCCAGACTCATCGTTGCATAACTTCGGTGATCTGACGGGAATCGGTGTGTCAAACGTGATTATATATATATATATATATATATATATATATATATAGAGAGAGAGAGAGAGAGAGAGAGAGAGATAAATAGATAGATAGATATGTATATATATAGAGAGAGATAAATAGATAGATATGTATATATATAGAGAGAGATAAATAGATAGATAGATAGATATGTATATATATAGAGAGAGATAAATAGATAGATAGATAGATATGCATATATATAGAGAGAGATAAATAGATAGATAGATAGATATGTATATATATAGAGAGAGAGATAAATAGATAGATAGATATGTATATACAGAGTGAGAGAGAGAGATAAATAGATAGATAGATAGATATGTATATACAGAGTGAGAGAGAGATAAATAGATAGATAGATAGATAGATATGTATATACAGAGTGAGAGAGAGACGTGTATGCGTATATCCTGTTATTTCTGAGTATATTGTGTATGAGACAAGGATTGATCCGAATTATGAATTATAGAACATGTTACATATGAATATATAATCGAAATAGCCGGAAACTACAGATTAGCATGCAGTTATGTTTTTAGGTTTACAATTATCACCCACGCACGCATCTACATTTGCATTTTATATACATATATAAGTGTTTGTGTGTTTGAATGTGTATTTATGGGTATTTTTATTCTTTGCAAAGGGGTCACCTCTGATCAAGGCCCGGGGGCCACTCGAGGATAAGGGTTAATGAATCTACAGTAGCCAATGGAAAAATGTAATAATTGTTAGTAATGAAAATTACGTAAGTCGAATTACTTAAAGACGGCCAGATTGTAGTCAGTTGGAAAGCAGGAAAACGGAACAGAGTTCAACAGCCGTTTAGTTCTAAGAAAGAAGCTTTGTTTCATGGAATCTATCTTTAGGTTCAGGCACAATTAAAGAGTGGGAGAAATGCGCGTGTATATATATATATATATATATATATATATATATATATATGCGTTGTAAGTTCGAGTGCTGATTTTGAAGATGGTATTCAAAACTGCATATACACATACATGTACACTCATACACATATACGCCTACATGTATACGTACTTATATATACACACCCATACATATGCGTATATGTTATATTCATGTGTTTAGGTTAATGATCATACATGCACACCCGTGTAAAAACAGAAATGAAACTGCACACACACACACACATGTGTGTGCGTGTGTGTGTGCGTGTGTGTGTGCGCGCGTGTGTGTGTGTGTGCGCGCGTGCGCGCGCGCGTGTGTGTGCATTTATTAATATACAATCTCCGTAAAAAATGACGGACTAAGTTATGTTTCGTCAGTGTTCTAGATATATGACTTAAATATCCATATTAAAAGATTAGAGCAAATAAAACACCCACTGTTTATTGTTTATGTTATAGTGGAGGATTTCATGTTTATGTCATAGTGGAGGATTTTATGTTCATGTTATTGTTGAGGATTTTATATTTATGTTATAGTGGAGGATTTTATGTTTATTTTATAGTGGAGGATTTTATGTTTATGTTATAGTGGAGGATTTTATGTACATGTTATTGTGGAGGATTTCATGTTTATGTTATAGTGGAGGATTTCATGTTTATGTTATAGTGAAGGATTTTATGTTTATGTTATAGTGGAGGATTTTATGTTTATGTTATAGTGGAGGATTTTATGTTTATGTTATAGTGGAGGATTTTATGTTTATGTTACAGTGGAGGATTTTATGTTTATGTTATAGTGGAGGATTTTATGTTTATGTTATAGTGGAGGATTTCATATTTATGTTATAGTGGAGGATGTTATGTTTATGTTATAGTGAAGGATATTATGTTTATGTTATAGTGGAGGATTTTATGTTTATGTTATAGTGGAGGATTTTATGTTTATGTTATAGTGGAGGATTTTATGTTTATATTATAGTGGAGGATTTTATGTTAATATTATAGTGGAGGATTTCATATTTATGTTATAGTGGAGGATTTTATGTTTATGTTATAGTGGAGGATTTCATGTTTATGTTATAGTGGAGAATGTTATGTTTATGTTATAGTGGAGGATTTTATTTTTATGTTACAGTGGAGGATTTTATGTTTATGTTATAGTGGAGGAGTTTATGTTTATGTTATAGTGGAGGATTTTATGTTTATGTTATAGTGGAGGATGTTATGTTTATGTTACAGTGGAGGATTTTATGTTTATGTTATATTGGAGGATTTTATGTTTATGTTATAGTGGAGGATTTTATGTTTATGTTATAGTGGAGGATTTTATGTTTATGTTATAGTGGAGGATTTTATTTTTATGTTACAGTGGAGGATTTTATGTTCATGTTATAGTGGAGGATTTTATGTTTATGTTACAGTGGAGGATTTTATGTTTATGTTATAGTGGAGGATTTTATGTTTATGTTATAGTGGAGGATGTTATGTTAATGTTAAAGTGGAGGATTTTATGTTTATGTTATAGTGGAGGATTTTATGTTTATGTTATAGTGGAGGATTTTATGTTTATGTTATCGTGGAGGATTTCATGTTTATGTTATAGTGGAGGATTTTATGTTTATGTTACAGTGGAGGATTTTATGTTTATGTTATTGTGGAGGATTTTATGTTTATGTTATAGTGGAGGATTTTATGTTTATGGTATATTGGAGGATGTTATGTTTATGTTATAGTGGAGGATAGCATGTTTATGTTATAGTTGAGGAGTTCATGTTTATGTTATAGTGGAGGAATTCATTTACAAAGAGATTGTGTGACTTACTATTTGCTTTCTCGCTTCCCTTACTGAAATGTTTTTTTTCGGGGATTAGAAAATTAACTTTTCTGCATGGCGTAATAGAAAACAGGCAATTATTTATATACATCGGTCTTTATTGTAGAATGTATAGTCTCTCTCCCTCTTTCTTTCTCTCTCTCTCTCTCTCTGTATTATTAATCTCCATATATATATATATATATATATATATATATATATATATATATATATATATATAAATAATATATATATATATATATACTAGCAGGCCACCCGGCGTTTCCCGGTCATAAGATATATACTTAAATATTATATTTTAATTCATGCAAACAACGCATTTATTATAGAGACAATTCTCTATCAATTATTATATTTAACCTAATTGATTCTAGTTAGATCAAAACTAAAAAAAACTATATATATGACTTGGGTCCCATCAGCTAGAAACGAACCCAAAACATACAGCTTTTCATCCTCATTCCTTAGCCTCTGAGTTACACCCATACGCATATATATATATATATATATATATATATATATATATAGAGAGAGAGAGAGAGAGAGAGAGTGAGAGAGAGAAAGAGAGAGAGGGAGAGAGGAACAAGTAGTTAATAAAACATGTTAAAACACTTTGAAAAAGACTTTAACACACATTTAATTTTAAAAAGGAAACACTAAATAAGTGGATAGTTCTTAATTCGCGGGGTTTCAAAGAAATACTTTTCTTCTCGTCAGAGGGTAGGATTAAGCAAAATTCGGGATCGGATTTTGCTTGCAAAAGTATTTAATGAAACTACAAGTAAGTCATAGATCTTAATTGGTAACAAATAGTAAGGCAGAGGCAATAGGGTGAATAAAAAAAGTGCTGGTGAAAGGTAAAGTATCCAATAACGATAAAATGCAGATTCCAAGAAAGTTAGTTAAATTTCCATTCACACAAGTATAATCTAAGGGAATATATATATATATATATATATATATATATATATATATATATATATATATATATATATATATACACCTGGCTTCACTTTGTAAAAGATGGAATCGCCAGATCGTCGATAACAAGATACAGACAGACAAGGTCCACATAGTTTTATAATTAAAAAGATTATTGAAATGGCAAAAAAAATGAATAAAACAATCCTGAATCCATAGATTTTCAAACGTAAGCACTTTTCATCAGAAAAATAACACTATTAAAATAACTTTGCTCAATCTACATTATATCTCTTTACAATGTTGAATATATTTTTATCACGATAAGATCTATTATGAAAAATTCACTTTTAGATTACATTATAAAAGTAATGCTTTCTCTTCTGTTTGTATATAATTTGTAATGTGTTACTCAATGTTTATAGTACATTAAGAAGTTTATTTAATCTAAGAAATTGTAAATTGTAAAGCAGAAAGGTTTTAACATGGGGGTTCTTAATGTCATCGCTGTTAATTTTCATTTATATACTTATTTATGAATTTAATTTAATAATTTTTAATGATGTATTATTTATTTATTTATTTTTGCATTTTTCTTTTCTTTTTTTTTGCATTTTTCATTTTAGCAAACTAGTGATTATTTAAATTCCGAACTGAATTCCTTTTTTTCGACTGCCAAGGTTGGCCAAAAGCTATTTCGACAATTACATTTTTATATTATTTTCTGATTGCAAGATTCATTTTGGAATTCCACCGAGACGTGTTAACATCGAAACGTAGCTTTCCTTATGTTTTAATTTTATTTATAAAAGTTCTACTTATGCACTGAGCGGGTTCGAAAAATATTGGATTTCTATTTCATGTTATCAATATATATCGTCGTAATCAAATTATATATATATATATATATATATATATATATATATATATATATATATATATATATATATATATTGGTTGGCAACCGATGGCTTCGCTGAACCAAAAATCGTCGGTGTGGCTAGACAAGCAAGGGTCTCAGGTTGCAATCTAAAATTGACAGTCTAGACAACAATCTATGTTTCTAACATTTCGGTTACATAAGCGATTTTAATCATATATTTTGATCGAAATATTCGATATATAATTAATACCCCTTATTAGTAAACACTTCCAAACCCGCCCTTTGTAATCACCTCGATATATAAACACAATTCTTATATAAGATTTGGTAGGAGAAACTCATAAACATACTTTTCCGGTAAACAAATTTATGCGTCTATTTAACTTGCCAATCCGCGTTAGACACTCTGAATGAAGCTTTTTATTCCAAGAAGACGTGAGGAATCATTGTCTCTCCCCCTCTCTCTTTCTCTTACTCTTTCTCTCTCTCCCTCTCCTTTACTCTCTTTCTATTCTAGATACATAGATTTGTATACAGAGAATGAGAAAGAGACATAGAATAGTGAGGAAGATGCGAAGATCATTTTTTTCGAACAGTAGAGCATCTTTGTGGGAAGTAGCAAAATAATTTGCGAAAAGAAATGGCGTACCACCATCACCACCATCATCATCATCCCAAATAATGAGGGTTTTCATTTAAAAAGACTAGAAGTACTCCACACTCTCTCTCTCTCTCTCTCTCTCTCTCTCTCTCTCTCTCTCTCTCACTATCTATATATCTTTATTCTAGATAGATAAATTTGTAAATAGAAAGAGAGTGCGGAAGAAATTTGTAAAGAGAAAAATGGGAAGATACGTTTTTCGAACAGTAGACCATCTATGTGAGAAAGGCTAATATAATTTACGAAAATAAATGGATCATCATCATCATCATCATCATCATCATCATCATCGTAATAAGGACACCTCATCATTCCCCGCTCCTTCTTTGCTGGTTTTATTTACTTCAGTGACAGGGGATCCAACTAGCGGTTTTTTTCTGCATACAACATCAAAGACCACAAAACTCTAAAAGGGATTTTTTTTTCTATTTTATCTTTACACAGCTTTGCGTTTGCCTTCGTTATTTATCGACTTTTCGTGATTCGGAATGTTTGGAAAATCAAAAAAAATAATCTTTCTGATTATGTAAAAAAAAAAAATTCTTACAATATACTCACATGGATTTAATTTCATTTTACGAAAAAGGTAAGATATTTTTTTCTTTCTAAGTGTTTTTTATGTCATAACTAATGTTTATTCATATAAAAATCGGTATGTGTATATGTTTATAGATTCCTGTGTATAATATATACTTTTTAACTAATTAACCAATCATCATGAATTTTCGTTTTGTTGTTTGAGTGCTTTCTACAACATATCCAAAGGCCACGTTCTTGTGGACGAGAAGTCGGCTGATGGTCTGCTTGTGTTGCATTATGGTGGCAATGCGCATCCACTTTGCCTAGCATCCTTCACTCTAAACGTAAACTATAAAAATGACAGTTCAATCCACAATAACGATCATACCAGACACACACTTGAACAATGATTCGCCTCGATCTTTTGAGGTTCGTATTTACAAATATTTGTGGACTTAGAATTAAGTTAAATAAGGTAGAATCATTTCTCCTAGCAAACTCCCCGGATAACTTGCACTCCTCTATCCCTTCGAACCACTTTAATATGTTTGGTTATCTTCCACTTTGTCGTGAGGACTATGACAGACACATGCACAGACTTGGAATCCAAATTCGTAAAACCCTCCCCATGACTGGGTAATCTAAACTAGAATCAGACGACCAGGTCATTATGTGCTTTAGACAAATATTACAACATAGCGTTTGCTACTTATATTTCTTTATCGCTCTTCTTAGAACCAAGACAGTACTCTAATCAATTATGTCTATGACAGTATAGATATCGCACTCTTCCTAGACACTAGCACCCAAATACATGTATTTGGTGCCCTTAATGTTCACCATAGTAGTTTGTTTGGCTTCTCTAACTACACTGGTACAATTGGTATCATCACACATAACTTTTCTACACCCTATTCCAAGACACAGTCAGTAACGTTCTCGACCCGTGTCCCAGATCTTGGGGACCAGCAAGCCTCACTTCTGGACCTATTTCTGACCACAGTTCTTGAAGATTGCGGAACTAATTGCTATTACCCTCTTAGGAATGCTGATCATGCTGTGATAATGATGGACATCACCCTAAACTTTCGATCCGAAGTTGAACAGCCACTCCTAAAAACAATGTACTACAATAAGGCATACTGGGATGCTATCAGAAATCACATCACAGATGCTCTCTGGGGAAATATCTTTTCTCTCCCTGCTAAGCATTGCGCAAATGCGACCACTGAATGATGTATCAAAATGATAACTGAAACACATGTTTCCATATGTAAGTTCTATAGTAAACGTCACTCTCTCCAATAGTTTACTTCTACTTGTGCAGCTGTCATTGTTCAAAGGCAGCATGAATACCGCAGATTTATCCAACATAAATCCTGTACAAATAGATGAAAGAATACAGAAGCTAGAAGTAATTGTAAGAAGGGAATAGCTACCAAAAACGCATTGAAGGGCAGAAATTAAGAACTCGTGATTTCTGGAAAATCTATAACAATGTAGTAAATAATGGACAATTTTCCCCACTATCCAACAATCTTGAAGTTGTTTGCACGCCAACCCAGAAGGCTAATCTGCTTGCCCGCCGATTTGCCTGCAACTCTATTTTGGACGCAGCAAACCACTCCCTCCCAGATTTTCCTCTGCAGACAGTAATCAAACTAGAAAATCTGAAAATCACCCCTTCTCAAATGCCTGATATAAAAAATAGACACCTTAAAAGCATGTGGACCTGATCTAATCCCGACTGTACTATTAACAAAATGCTTCATTGACGTTGCCCCAATTCTCTCTAAACTTTACAATAAATGCCTTAACGAATCTTGCTTTCCTGGCTGCTGGAAAACTGCTCCCGTGATATCAGTTTTAAAGAATTCTGACGAAAGATCTATTACATTATCGCCCTATTAGCCTCCTCCCTTTTTTTGACAAAATATTAGAGTCCATAATTAATCAAGCTCTAATCCACCACCTCACAGCTGCTAAACTTCTGTCTGATTAACAGTATGGGTTAAGACAAGCCGGTTCTACTGCAGATCTCCTTACTGTAATCTCTGAACGTATATACAAGGCACTGGATAAAGCAGGGAAGGCTAGGACAGTAGCCCTAAATATATCGAAGGCTTTTGACAGGGTATGGCACGATAGTCTTCTCATGAAAACCAGATCCTATGGTATTATTGGATGAGTAATAAGCACAATAAAATCCTTCTTTAATAAGAGAATAATCCAGGTGGTTCTCGATGGTCGTACAGCAAAACAATATGATATATATGCGGATGTACCTCCGGGTTGATCCTTGAATCTTTATTATTCCTGATATTCATAAATTACCTTCCTGATAAAATTGTCTCTGAGATGGGTATATTTGCTGACGAGACCACGCTCTATAACAGACACGATGGGGAATAGAATGGACACATATCAAAGGCAGAAACCCTAGAGGAAGACCTCTGGTTTGTGGTTGACTGGGGAAAGAAATGGAGAGTCACATTCAATGCTGCCAAGTCTAAGCTCCTTCCCTTTCATAACAAGAAACCTTCTCTAATACTAATAGCTAGATGGCTAATGATACATTATTTGAAAATACTTCGAAGAACATGAGTTTAAACAGATACATTGGGTTCATTGCCAAGGCTGCTGCAAAGAAGGTGGGCTCTCTCTACCGTGCTAGAAAGTTACTTACGCCTAAGAGTATCTTATACTTTATACAAGGCCGCCAATCGATTATGTATAGAGTAGAGTATTGTTGCCACATTTGGGCTGACGCATTTGCTACTAGTCTCTCCCTCTTAGGCTGGGTTCAAATAAGAGTCACCAATCTAATAGATCCTGCACTATCAACTAGGCTTCAACTGCTATCCCATCGACGAAATGTTGTATTCCACAGCCTGTTTTACAAGTATTTTAAAGATAGGTGCTCTGAAACACTACCAGCTCTTGTACCCTCTCGCCGATAATATCGGCGACAAACCCGACAAGCAGCAAAATTCCTCCCCTACACAATAGAAATCTCCAGATGCCAGAAAGCCTTCTAGGCAAATAGCTGATTCCCTAGGACTGGTAGTCTTTGAATTTCCTTTCCGGTCCCTTGCTTCCATGACTGTACTGACATGCAGAAATTCAAGTGGAATGTAAACAGACATCTTGTTGCTCAACTCTCTTCATAATATCCCTGCAAATTTAGTCCCAGATAGCAGCATCCTACATCAAAGTGGCACTGTTCCTCATTTGGGGTGAAAATGCAATTAAAAAAATATCAATCTTTTCCGAGTTATTTAAAGCCAATCATTTTGGTAAATTTTATCCATGCTGTAGGGTCTTTATATGTTCAAATATTTATTTAATTGTGTTTGGTGTGCTTGTTTTGTAAAGAAAAATTGCTGGGGGGGTTGTTGTTGTTTTGAGCTTTGCAGAACATCATTGAGTTTTACAAAGGGAACGTGGTCGCTCTGAAGTTCAATGTATACAAGAACTTGTCCTTTTAAATAATCAAATCAATCTGAATCACCAGCATCATAATCACCAGCATCATAATCACCAGCATCATAATCACCAATCATCATAATCACCAGCATCATAATCACCAGCATCATAATCACCAATCATCATAATCACTAGCATCATAATCACCAATCATCATAATCACCAGCATCATAATCACCAATCATCATAATCACCAGCATCATAATCACCAGCATCATAATCACCAATCATCATAATCACTAGCATCATAATCACCAATCATCATAATCACCAGCATCATAATGACCAATCATCATAATCACCAATCATCATAATCACCAATCATCATAATCACCAGCATCATAATCACCAATCATCATAATCACCAATCATCATAATCACCAATCATCATAATCACCAGCATCATAATGACCAATCATCATAATCACAAATTATTACATTGTTGTCCACTTTATCCTCAAGTAAACTTTGGTACTTGATAAATATTGACTTCCTTATAAAACTATATCGAAGTAAATATGCCGTGTGTTTCATTAAATACTACATTAATTTAATTAACAACTTTTTAGGTTGATAATCTCGGCGATAAAAGCACCAATTGACGAGTTCAACTTTCAGTATTTGACCTTTTGGTTTAGGGTTATATCTAACACGTTCTGATACGACACTTTATCTTTCTTGTCCTCGGTCAGTAGAAAGGGAAATCCTTCTAGACTGTTGCATTTTTATTTTTGGCCGAATCTGGGTTACCTTTGTAAGTGAGTTAAATTTTACCCACATTAAAAAAAACAACTTGTGTCGGACACGTTGAATTTACAGCCTATAATCACTCAAAGTTCCAATCAAATTTATTTATTTCAATAAATTGTTTCATGTTGGTCGTGCTAATCGTGATGAACGTTATCACATTATGATGTCAAAAAAGAATGAGCGTGGTTACAATAAGTGAAAGGGAAATGAAATGATATGATAATGTTATTAAGTTCTAATGTAACTTTAATTGTTATCTTCCTATGGTTTCTTATAAATTGCTCCTCTTAATCGGGTAGAGCTCCATCTATCCAGACAGGTTAGCTTTTTTGGTGCTAGTGCACTTACTGATCCGCGCTATTTTTTCAATCGGATTTCCAAGTTTAATTAAAGTTTTATAGTATGTTTTTACTCAATTGTAAGGTTAAAGTATAGAAGAGGTACAAAACACCCTCCCCTCCCCATGTTAAGAATGACTTTTTAAATAATAATGTTATTATTTCAGCATGCATCAATAAGTGCACTAGTACCCCCTTTTTCTCAGAAAAAAATCTATTTATTCAAGTTGTTTATGTGTGTGTGTGTGTGTGTGTGTGTGTGTGTGCGTGTGTGTGTGCGTGTGTGTGTGTGTTCATGACGAATCGTTTCAAAAAATAGCTGCCGAGATGTAACATGGAGCAATCAAATTTTGCTCATCTCACACATTATATAGTATTTTTCTTAATCAAACCGACAATCTCATTAACACTTCATCTCTACTAACCATTGGCTTTGGTTAGTAACGACTTAGTATTAAAAAAAAAACTAGCATTGTCTAGTGTTCCCTCATAATACTTATAAATCATATATATAGAAACAACAGTTTATTTTATAAAATATCAAATTAAACCAGAGAGATTCATTCAATCGAAGAATAGACTCTATCTATCTTATCACGTGATCTATATACGTAGATTTCACTTAGAAACAAATTTGAAAATAATTCTGTTTTGTTCGAATTTTCAATAGATTTTCGACTAATATTGACTGATTTCAAAAACTGCACTCAGTTTTTATCTATCAAGCAAAGCTGTTTCCTCTGAAGCTTCCTCTTTGTATCAGCGCAATTCTATTGTCTCGCCATGAATAATACGACTTATATTATGATTGCTTTTATCAGTTCGCGAGTTTTGAGTTAAACATAAATATTGCATGAAAAGGGCTAAATTAGTTATCTCAATGTTTCCGAATTTTTTATGGAGGCGGATTGATCATTTGTATTATTTAGAGTGGTGCTCTTATGTTGGATGTTGTTTTCAAATCGTTTCGGCCAATTAAACCTCTGACTTTCTTCAATTGGATCCTGTTAAACTCGGAGATCGGTACGAAATTTCGAGCGTGCAATCTTTTATCTCCCCCAAGAGATTGAATTAAGGTTTTAGTTCAATATTGCGTAGTCGTTTCCGAGTTCAACAAAAAAGCGCCTGAAGAAAGCCGGAAGTTGCCACGGTCGAAACATTGTGAGAACAATATCCAAGACAAGGGCAGTCGTCCGAATACCCTAAATAATAATTTATAAGTTTGGAACATTTATTGTATACAAAGTAACTTAACAATAGTGTTCAAATATACTGATTATGTGTATGCGATCGACATCATATTGTTGATTAATTTGCATATCACTTTACAGAAAAACATCTCAGTAATTCACTTTTTGCTATTATTCTTTTCTAATTCAATGATTGTTTTAATTTTACATACCATATAGTTCTGTTTACTTGGAGACTGGAATTCGAAATTTAAACTAACTCGCAAAGAAGGGGGATATCATAGCAAGAATCAAAACATGCCACAAACTCCTTCCTACTGAAAGGAGAAACACTCTGCGCCGATTTAGCCTCTACCCGGTAAAAATATTACAATTGTAATAATATCAAATAACTCTTCGAAAACAACAAATGAAAAAGAAACAACAAATGAAAAAGAAATACTAAACTACCTCAAAAAACAAAACCTCTTCTCTAAATATATAAGCCTTTCCTCCCCCAACAGTTTTACACACAACGCTTAACTAAAAAACAAAAACAAACAGCAACAACAAATGGTTGATATGTCTAAATTAAAATATAAAGCTAAAACAATACCAATTTTCAACAATATTTTCCAATTTCACTCTGAACTTTACAAAAAATAGCAGCTATTTGGCCTTAAATGATCTCACATCAACTGATAGACTAATAGACCGGACAATCATTAATCAATCTATTATATATTATTATAATAATTTATAAATAAATTATATTATAATATGAATCTCAACTGTCGGTTTGTGTGAATGAATGAATGTATGTATGTATGTATGTATGTATGTATGCATGCCAAAAATTTTCGACAGACGCAACAGATCCTAACGAGACCGGTATCGTTTTGAAGCCCGATGCCTCAGACGACAATCATCGAAAAATTGGCGGAAAACATTAATTCCTTCACTCTAAACTGGGCAGTTTTCTACAAGGAGAGGGTTACTTTTTGCGTCGCCATTTTCTCAAGTCATCGTATCGGTTGGATTGACTACGTTTAATTTCAACGTTCCGAAGTTTCTGTCGGGGGATAGAGACATCGGCTATGACGTCACGTATTTTTAACATTTTTTTTCTCCTTCGTGTTATGGGTTTGAGCTTGCCTGCCTACTACCACTTTTTTTTAACCACCTTTGCCTACGGTTGTTGTCATTCCACCCCACTACTATCACTTTTTACACCCCCGAGGTTCCTGCTACACCACTTTCACACACCCGGGAACCCACGCTACTGTTGTTTACACCTCCTCCCCGCGGGGCCGTTACTAGACCACCTAAACACCAGGGCAACGGCGGGAACCACCGCTAGTATATTATATATGTATTTATATCGTGGACATATCTATACTGACGCTATATTGGAGTTTTCTTTCTCCTTGATTACTTGTCCTTCAAATATTTGAAACTCTAATTTACTTTGGTGTTATTTGAAAGATTTATATTTCCTATGATGTCTTATCAAGGCTAGAGAAAGTATCTTACAATTCTATTAAACTCATGGCTGTACGAAGTCATAGATTCCTCCAATGAAATTAGTGTAACTATTTCAATAGTTTCCATTGAAGTCGAACTCAACGCAACGAGTTCACATTCCGACCGAAATGAAAGATGAGCAAATAAAAAAAAAAAATAATGAACTTGAAATTTATTTAATATCTTTTCTTGCTTTGTCTTCTTTTCTTCAAACCCTGACGATCCTCCTTTTTATCTTCTGCGATTTGACAACATGCCATGCGTCTATTTCTCCAGTTCGTGACTTGAAAATTGCATATCTTAATGAAAAAAAAAATGGCAAATCTTTAAAAGGGTGTTAATTAAATAATGCAAAAAAAGCTTTCATGACTCGAAAATATTTGCCCTTGGAAATCAAAATGGTTCCTATTTGTTCCTTTCAAATCTATGAATATATTAAAACGCCCATGTAAGATTAATTTTCTTAAAGTGGCGTCCACTATGCTAGTGATTATCTCTCATTCAAAAATCGAGATGATTTAAAATAGGTTGTTTGCCGATTGATAATGAATAAAGAATGAGAGTACTTCCAAACGGCGTGCTTGTTTAAAATTATCAACCGACGCACAGATGTAGAATGAGGCAGCATGTCCATTTAATGTTTGTGGCGTGAAACTCATTGCATTTCGAAGATATGTCCTTTTCTCATACATTCCCCAGAAATTGGATGGGCTAGAAAGGACGAATTTTGCTGCTTTCCAGCTGACTATAACACAGTCGTTGTCAAGTCTAGTGTAAACTAATTCTTTTTGAAACGTTATTTTAAGTGATAAACCCCTATCTTTGTTTAAATATTACTGGTTCTCACGGTCTTACAGGACAACTGGCACTCATTAACCTTTATCCTTCAGTTCTCTTTGGACCTTCGTAAGCGATGACCCCTTCGGCGAAAATTCAGTAAATTTGAATACGGATCAAAATGTATATTTCTTACTTACTTAAATACCTTAGTGTTGTTATAATCTTGGTTTGTAGAGTACTGTCATGTTAATAAGGTCTCAGTCTTTGTACTTCTCAATCTTTCAAATTATTCAATTATTGAGAATTTAGTACAGCATATATACGGGATAATCACGTTGACACACCGATTCTCGCTGGATCATCGAAGTTAAGCAATGTTGAACCTGGTCAGTACTAAATGGGTGACCATTTGGAACTTCCAGGTGTTGTATGTACTGTCCGCTTATCTTGGCATTGTTTCCAGTCATCCTGGCCTTCTCCTTGCCACTGGACTCAAACTGTGCCAATGCAGGAGAGGTGTGCATTGTGCAACCCTTGCCTTATAATTACACGTGCAGATGCCTCAATAGAGAGCATCCTTTGTCTTTCTAGGCTAAACGGAGGCATCGAATACAGCAGATTGAAATTAATTTGGTCTCCTTTTGAAATCCATGATTTTGAAATACGCCGTATTACTTCATATATCCTAAGTTCGTTCGTCACTGATTGAATTCGGATTTCTGTATGTAACTCACTGTAAAATAGTCCTTAACAATCGCGCTAATTCACTTCACTATATGTATAGTAAGATTATCTATGATGATTCCTTTGCCGTTTTTAAGTAATAAACAGGAAATTATAGCTAACTCAAACACATAAACAAATACTTATTTTTCTATTCGTGTCCAGATTAAGTAATACAAAAATAAAAATATACAGCTGTTCAAATAAATACAAACAATTACTATTATATAGGCTGCTTTCGGAGGCGGTGCACTTTAAATTGACAACTCCATTTTCTTTAATTGCAGATACGGAACCATCAGTTATTTTAAGTTCAACTTGGTTTAGCAATTCATCATGAGACATACATTCGATGAAAGAATAATTTCACGAAATGGACTTGTCAATTGATCGTCTTGTTCGTGCGATTTAACCCCATTAAATTATTTTCTTTGCTGTTATGTTAATTCCCATGTCTACATAGATAAGTCAGACACAACAAAGCACTTTGAATTTGACATTCGACGCGTTATTACAAAAATCTAATACATAAATCTCACTATGTCTATGTGTGTTTCTGTCTCCGTTTTTAAATTGTATCTCCTCCTAGACGAATGGTCGTTTGACGGCATGCAGTAGCTCAAAAGATTGCATATAGGGTGCCGAATTTTATTAGGGGTGTTTAATTGATTAAAACAATTGGTAAGGGATTCAAAAAAGAGGTTCAAACTTGAAAGAAATGACTACAACATAGCGACAATGGCGTCGTTTGCACATGCGCACGAGCTGTAACAGATATGCATTTATTTAGTAAATTTACAAAGGTTCAAAGCAGTTGTCTGTTTGGTGCAGTGCGTAGCATCATCGGTTACTAACACCAGTGTTGCGGGTTCGAGCTCCACCATTTCTTTTTTTAACATTCTGATATTCTGGACTTTTAAATGTTACGTAATAATTATAAAAGAACACTTTTATATTAAAAAAATACGGAAAAATGGTTTTGCTGTATATAACGAAAATGTCATTTTCCTAATATATAAGATATATTATATATCGGCTTATTGGTTACATTCCAATAATCACGTAAATAGATCCAGTAATGGAATTTTGTATTGAATTCATTCCTAAACTATTTAACCGATCATTATGAATTTTAATTATATGTATATGTCTGTATATTTGTATGTATTTGATTCGTTCCTAAATTAATTAACCGATCATTATTAATTTTAATGATGTGTATATGATTATATATTTCTGTGCATTGGATTCACTCCTAAACTAATTAACCGATCCTTATTAATTATAAGGATGCGTATATGATTATGTATTTCTATTATTGGATTCATTCCAAAAAATTAATCAATCATTATGAATTTTAATTATGTGCGCATGTTTATATATTTCTACGTATTAGATTCACTCCTAAACTAATTAACCGATCACTATGAAATTTAAGGGTGTGCATATGTTTATATATATGTATGTATGTGATTCACTCCTTAACCAATTAACCGATCATTATTAATTTTAATTATGTGTATATGATTATATCTTTTTGTGTCTTGGTTCAACTCCAAAACTAATTAACTGATCATTATGAATTATATGTAATGTATATGTTTGTATATGCCTATAGATGTCATATTCCAAAAATCACATACAATGTTCACTTACTTTGTTAATGTATTTATGTGTACAAGGGATTCTATCCAAGTAATAAGGAATTCGAGAGTATATTACTCAAATGAAAAACTTGTGTTAAATCATTGAGTAGTTTCATCTTTATATTAGAAATAAGATAATTGCACAGTATCCTTCCCAAGATATAAGGTACTTGTGTAGTATAGTACTAACATGAAAAAAAACAAAGAATATCTTACCTGTTACGTACATTAGTTATTAAAACTGTAAATCCCGTTAAATATTCAAATAGTATAACTTACATGAAAATTAATGTACTTCTTCACTATAGCACCCAGATGTACACAACATTTAGCCCAACAGAAAATTTCATAAAAGTATTGAGTTCTTTCATTTATAAATTAGAAAAAGGTACTTGTATAGTATCTTACACAAAAATAAGGTAGTTATGCAGTATTGTACCCATGTGAAAAATAAAGGAAATATTACTTGCGACGTACATAAAAGTAATCAAAACCGAAAATCATGTAATATATTCGCGTTGTATGACATTTATATAAGAAATAAAGTGTTTCGTTACTATAGCGCTCTGATGTATAAACAAACTCTCACCTGTGACTCACGGGGAAGTTAGCACAACAGAAAATTATGTAAAATTATCGAGTAGTTTCATCTATATCTTAGAAATGACGTACTTGTACATTATCCTACCCAAGAAATAAGGTACTTGTGCAGTATAGTACTCATATGAAAAACAAAAAAAAATCCTACTTGTGACGTGCATAAAAGTAATTAAAGTAAAAAAATCATGTAAAATATTCAGGTAGTATGTCTTTTAAATTATAAATAAGGTTCTTCTTCACTATAGCACTCTGATTTAAAAACAAAAACGCTTACCTGTTACATACAGAAATGTTTGCACAACAAAAAATTATGTAAATTATTTTAAATATGTATTGTACATTACCCGCCCTAGGCAAGGAATTTTTTTTCCATATATGTGCTGTAAATTTCCTGTTCTTGGGAACGTACAATTATCTAATACATATAATACCCATCCTAGGGTAGGTAAAATATTATTTTGCTCAAGATGGCAAATGATATATAGACATCAAAAATTCCTCTATCCTAAGAATAACAGGTATGTTCAAAAATTTTCTCATTCGGTCCCGAGCAACGCCGGGTGGCCTTGTTAGTCTAATTTAATGCATAGTTGTGAAAATTGGGTCCATAGATTAAGCTATATACACGCAAACCGCAGCGGGATATGTATGTGAAATTATATTTAAATTATAAATGCCAAAAATTAATCTTTGGAATAAACCACATATTTGTTAACAGGAATTTAATTTAAAGTTCGTCACCTCTCTTCTTCAACCAATCAGAAGCCTTTTACTTTAAAATAAAAAATATCGAATTTTGGATTCAATTGAGTTCGCTTCCAACATCTGTCATGAAACGACTGAATCGTGACTGTATTTATTCTTCGTCGCCATCTTTGTTACTAAGAATTACTCAACAATTGAGATCGTGACTGCACTGATTCTTCGCCGATTTGATTTACTACCGCCATCTTTGTTCAACATAATGTCTCAACACCTAACAGCGTGGAAGGTTTACCAGCATTTAGGGACTTCAGAGGAGAATTTTGCTGCTTGTTGGGTAAGTGGGGAATATGTAAGTTGCGAGGGCATAAGTATGTGACTTCATCAGAACAGGTTCCATTAAATTACTTGCAAAACAAGCACAGGATGCGCCATTGCGGCGATATGGTGGAGTCGGAGATTGGCCGATAGTACGAGACCTATAAAAGACTCTTTTGGACCCTGTCTGAGCGAAAAATGATAATAGCAAATGTTCGACCCAAATGTAACAACAATACTCCGTCCATGAGCGAATTGGGGCTTTTTAAAGATATAGGATGCAACCTGGTGTGAGTAAATTTTTCGCACGATAGAGGGAGTCCATCTTCTTTGCAGCAACCTTAGCAACGTCCTTAATGTATTTGTTTCAATTCATGTTGCCTGTAAATGTTAGAAAATGTGCTTTCAGTTAGGGTCGTGTTGCGAATGGGGTTTTGTAGTTTTTAAAGGAAAAGAGCTTAGTGTTAGTAGAATCAAATGTTATGATAAATTAAAGATCGTTTTCTATAGTTTCTCTCGTTTGCTTGGATATATTTGCATCCATTTTACCATCATATCTATTATAAAGCGTATTGTTTTTAGAAAATATACCCATCTGAGATCCAATATTATCGGGGAGGACATTTATGAATATCAGGAATAATAAATATCTAAATATTGAACACCTGAGTATATATCATTTGTTTAGACGTACGGGCACAATGGATAACCTGAATTTTTATATTGTCCAGGAAGGATATGATTATGTTGAGTATTCGTCTACAACCCAATTTGTGAGAAGCCCTTTGTACCAGACCTTGTCAAACGTCTTGGATAGCAGCTTTAACTCTCCCTTTCTTACCGTGGGTATAGTATATTCGTTCAGAGATGATGGTTAAATATCTGCAGTGGATGAGGCTTGCCTAAATAAATAATGTTATTTAGAAAGAAGCTTACCATTTATAAAATGGTGGATTAGTACTTAATTGATTAAAAACTCCAGGATATTGTGTAAGAGGGACAGTAGACTGATGTTGCAATAACTGAGCGCGTCAGTTCTTTCGTCAGAATTGTTGAATACTGGTACAATAGGAGTATTTTTTCACCTATCAGAAAAGCGACTAGGCATATGATGAAGAATTTGAATATAACAGAGGCTAGCTCAGCGGAGCATTTCTCACTGAGTATGGCAGGAGTTAGATCAGGACCACACACCTTAGAGGTGTCTAAATTTTTCTGATACTACACACATGAGAATGGGGTGATTTACTAATATATAAATAAGGTTTCTGTCCGCAAAGGTAAAATTGGTAGAGCGTGGTTTGAACGGTCTAAAATAGAGTTGTAGGAAAACTGTCGGACAAGTAGATCAGCTTTCTCGGTCGCCGTGCAAGCGATCTCATATTTGTTTGATAGTAGAGGAATTGTTGATTATCTATTATTCATCACACTATTATTTTTTTTTCAGAAATCAGGAGCTCCTATTTTCTGTAATTCGATTCGTTTTTAGGTCCTTTCGGTAGGCCTTCTCTTAACTGCGGCTACTTCACTCTTACAGTTAATCTTAGCGTTTATAAATGTTTGCCTATTTGTACTTGTGGCGGACAAATCGGCGGAATGCACTCTTCCTTTACACATATATATTTATAAAACGGGCCCCAATTCTAATTAGGCCCCGTTTCTTAGTGTTTTGTCCGAATTAAATGAAACTTTGGTCATAACTAACTTATTATATTCAAAACATCACATCAAAAAACTAGGGTCTTTGGTCTTTTTTTTCTCCGTTCTACAGCATATGTTCTAGATATACTTTCTATGTTTTTAGTTTGGGGGGGGGGTCAACCTATACAGTGGAAGCTGCACAAGTTGAAGTAAACTATTTGGTAAGCGGGACTTGCTATAGTACTTTCAAGCTAAAGCATATGCGTCAATGGCTGCTTTGAATCATTCCGGTGTCTAATTAGCACACTATTCAGCAAGCAGAGAATAGGTATTAGTCTATGGAATAATATGTGATGTATTCTCTGATTGCTGCTTAATCAAGTTTTTTAAGCATCTTGTTATTTTGAGTGACGGCTTCTCAGCTTGGAGTCGAGAATTAATGTGATGTTTACAAATACAACCACGTGATTGGCGTTTCTGGGTGAACTATGAGCATTTCTCATACAATCCTCTGATACTGTGGTAAGGAAGAGTTATAGAAGTAGGGCTAGCTGATCTTCACGATCTGAATAAAAGGTCGGGAACGTAACTATCTGTGTTAGGGAATACGATATAGTTAAGCTATGTATGCTGCTACCAGCTGTATCTGTGTAATTCAAGAACCCAAATTAACTACTATGGTTGACATTAAAATCGTTAAATACTTTCAGTGATATACTTCTTAAAATTATGTTTTTTTTTATTTTAGAGTGTGAACTCGTTTTTCTTAAATTGAATTAATAATCTTTTCTACAATTCAATCAATTTGCTATAAATAAATGTCGTTGTACGCCAAATATTCCACCCCGTTTCAATCATAAATGTGTAAAACTTTGTTTTATCCCCGCGCGATTAAAAGCACACCTAGATGCGACATGCAAAATGCATTAACTCTTACATGCTCTTCTTTTGAGATAATGTGATTTTAATGCTAGATTTCATTACTTAAGTAATAATTTGGGGGATTGTTTTGATAGACATATCTTTGAGATAACTACACAGGTAAAAATCAGGAAACTAAATGTCCAATGTTTAAAGATCATCCAAAGCCTCACATTTTACTTATAAAACAGTCTTGATGAAATATAGAATGTTGGTCCACGATGCGTGAAACTTGGTGGGCACGTCAGACAAATTGAAGTGCATCCATATCAATTATGATTAAATTTCAGAAACAATTGTAAATTTTATTAACGATTCTATATGTTAGCGGAGTAACACCGTATTAATAATTTAGGTTTTATTATTTTTACTATCATTTTCAATTCTGAAATCATCTTCCCTCTGGTGTTATGCGCTATTTGTATCTTTATTACGCGCTCTCACGTTGTCCTTGACCTACCATTGTAAAAGAACATGCGTGTCGGCAATCAATATCTGTGCGAATAAAACAGAAATGTGATTTCTTTAATTCATTTATTGTACACGATTGTAAATTCGCGCCAACACCGAGAGCAAATATTAACATATTTTCCAATTCATAAAGGATTAAAGTGTTAAATGAAAACTATAAAATCGTAAGTTGTTCTTAACTGGGGTGATTGCATGATGGATTAGAATGTAACGATGTTGATATATCAAGTCAATTAAGTCAATGAGGCAAACATGGAGATGATCATGTTTAACACGCGAAAAAGACATTATTATGACAGACGTACGAAGAATGCTACTATGATTCATACCGGTTGGTGATTGCTTGCACTGCTGAAGAAAGAAAGATAATAAAATAGAAAGAATGACAAAATCTATTCATGCAAACATACTAATGATTTTTTTTTATGTTTCTGATTTTTTACATGAGGATTGATAATTTGCATTATACCCGGGTCGTTTAATTGTTATGAAATTCCATTTCTTATCTTTATATTAATATCGTAATTCGATTCGGCCGTTATCATGCTGCGCATCCCTAGAAAAGGAAAGTGGAATATTCCAAATAAACCTTGTCAACCCTTAAAAGGAATAATAAAAAAAAAAATTGGTGTCGCTGTTGAGCAAAGCTAATAAAAATGATTTGTTATTCTTGGCCTTTTGGACAATATCAGACCAGACAATATATGAAAGTTACTATTTTAGTAAGAGGGCGTTGATATCGGTTAAAATGACAAAAAAAAATATTATCGAAATCAGTAACATATCCAAGAATTATGAAAAATGTTGAAATGTGAGTTAATTTAATGTTCTGTAATGAAAAAACCAGCCCAGACATCAAAGTTATTATTTTAGTAAGGGGGACGCTAAAAGGTGTGTTTAACTTATGGAAAAGTATTGTCGTAATTACTAACATATCAAAGAATTATGAAAAATGATGAAATGTGAATTAATTGATTGGTGTGTTTGTAATAAAATAATCAGCCTAGACAATATATCAAAGTTATTATTTAGTAAAAGGGGGAGATGCGAAAATGTGGGTTAAAATTATGAAAAATGATTATCAAAATTAGTAACATTTCCAAGAATTATGAAAAATGATAATATGTGATTTAAGGCATTAGTGTTTGTAATGAAAAAATCAGCCTTGACAATATATAAAAGTTATTATTTTACTAAAAAAGGGTAGATAATATGGGTACAAATTATGAAAAATGGTTGTCGAAATTAGTAACATACTCAAGAATTATGAAAAATGATGAAATGGAGGTTAATTGATTGTTGTATTTGTAATGAAACAAGCAGCGCGGCAAATATATCAACGTTATTATTTAAGTAAGGTTGGGCGATAATTTTGGTTTAAATTATTTTTAAAAATATTGTCGAAATTAGTAACATATCCAAGAACAATGAAAAATGATTAAATGTGTGTTAATTAATTGGTGTGTTTGTAATGAAATAACCAGCCTAGACATAATATCAGAGTTATTATCTTAGTAAGGTGTGTGATATAGTGAGTTTGAATGATGAAAAATTATTGTCGAAATTAGTACCATATCCAAGAATGCTGAAAATGCTGAAATGTGAGTTAATTGATAGTTGTATTTTTTTAATGAAATAATCAGCCCATACAATATATAAAACTTATTAATTTAGTAAGGGGAGGGGTGATAATGTGGTTTAAATTATGAAAAATGATTGTCGAACATAATACTTATTCAATAATTATTAAAATTGATGAAATCTGAGTTAATTGACCGGTGTGTTTGTAATGAAATAATCAGCCCAGGAAATATTTCAAAGTTGTTATTTTAGTAAGGCGACGATACAGTTTTAATAAAAGGGCTAGAATAATATTATTTTGCCTTCATTCATGCTGAACAGAATGCCCACAGAATGCCCACAGAATGCCCAGCAGCAATATATTACATATGAAAAATGCCGCTAGTTTAGATTAATGGGACTACGGTTCTCATCTTGTGTGTTATTTTCACAATGTTTTGACTAACGTAAACTCTTACTTTCTCCTCCGACTTCCAAAATCCATATTAAAATTGTACGTAATGGCATGTGATCTAAATATAAAGTTTAATTAAAAACAGTATTTATTGGAAAGTATGCAGTGTATGGAAAATTAAGGGCAAAATATTAGCAGGAAGTATGTGCTATGCGTAAATATTTAGTGAAGTCCCCTATTAAAGATGCAGCAACAAGTGAACGTATTCTCCTACGTGGAGGATGTAGAATGTTTTCGTTTATTGTGAGCAAAATAACACGTTACAACACATTTTAAAATCCATACTTAATGAAGCTAGAAACAATAAAAATTTGTATTTAAATGTAAGCAGAACTGGCGTGGAGTCAAGATTTTGTGAAAGAATATATACGAAGTACCTTAAATAAGTTTTCAGACATTTTTCGTGCGGACACTTTTATTCAAAGTACACACATGTATCTTTTGTTCCCTTCTGAAGTAATCTCCGGTTGCAGTGCACTTCTTGTAGCTTTCCAACAGCCCCGTGGGTGTTCTCTTGTGTGAGCGGGTCAATAACCCTCGCAATAGCCTCTTTTATCTCCTCATAACGATAGCCTCTAAGGTTATTCCTGAGCTTAGGGAATAATCAAAAGTTACAGGGAGCAACGTCCAAATTATAGAGAGGGTGAGAAACTGTTTTAGTGCCCATCTTGGTCAAATAGTTTGTGACAAGGATGGAGTTCTCTCAGCACCCTTGGGACAAACTTCGTGCAAATCTTCCACATTTTCAGTTCCTCGCTAATAATTGAGTGTACAGTTCCCACACTGATATCAAAATATGCACTTATTGTCTCTATAGAAACACGACGGTCGTTATCCATGAAATTCTTGATGTGGCCAATCAACTCTGGTGTTCTGACAGTTCTCCCACACCACTCATCATCCCTCCAAACTCCCTGTTGTTCTTGAATCTCCTGTGCCACTCAAAAACTGATGCTCGATTCATGCAGGATGGTCCAAAAGCAGTCTGAAGCATTCCATACGTTTCTGTAGCATATTTTTTAGTTTAAAACAGAATTTTATTGCATATCGTTATTCTAAAGTGTCCTCACGCCCAGATTGCATTTTTGAAATTCACCAGCTTTAGTAGGATGTATTCCAATTCCTGCTGTGCCTGTTCATTTGAACCTGAAATCATACAATTTGGTCAGTCATCTTATAAGATGTATAACTATAACATACTGAGTTTTCAACAGTCTACAACAATTTTAAATGTTTGTAGAAAAAACTTATTGGAAGCATGGCAAAAATTACTTATTATAATGTAATAAACGAAAACATGAAAAATGTAGTGGAGCAATTGTGTTATTGAGTCTAAGGACTGTTTAGTGTTCGCAGATCTGACTCTACTAATACGAGACGTTGAATCAATGCGTTTAGAAAAATATAAATATCGTTGAATCTTGCCTTGTTAACTTCTGAATACCACCTATTTGCGCTTTCCTTCCATGATTAAAACACAAATCGATATTGCAACTAGTAACGCTCTTATTACTACGAGGATCAAATAGCGACAAGGTCCCCCTGGGGTAGAGAATAATTTGCCTAAATAATTCTGAATGCAAGTGTGCCATACCAGCTCAGAAGTGTATTCGGAATGGGACTTTAAGAAGACATATAACCATGTTAGCTATAATGCTTAAAAAAGGTGTTTACTTTAATTTCTTAGACGAAGACTCATCGACATTTGGACCTGAGACAATTTCCAACAACAGAGGCATTTAGTAAAACGTGACTAATCTGTACTATTATACAAAAGAAACTTTGTCTAGGTGTGGGTTCGTTCCTTGTGAACTCTGAAATGGCTGGGCCGATTTTTATGAAATTTCACACAGAAGTAATTTATGTGTCTGGCAGTGTTTTTAGCTAGGTTTTGTATCGGAATGTTTTCGATAAGTATAGGTAACCGATAAAATATTCCGCTGTGACAAAGAAACAGACGACTTTGACAAAAATTCACATTTTACACAACTTAGCATCACAAGTGCATTTGAGAAGTTTTATTACTACACAAGCCGAAAGGCTCAACATATAAAATCAACAGTAGGTTCTTGGATGTGACAGAGGCGCGTACGAAATCAATTTTTGCACCATGATACTTGACTTTACATTTTAAACATAATTTCCAGATATTATCACAGTACGAATAGTCAGGCCAGGCCTATAAAATCAGTAGTAGGTTCTCTGATATTACGGAAACGCGTTCGAAATAAATGTTTCTGTTTAGAGCACAATTGAAGCATGATATTTGACTTTTGAATTTTAAATTTTTATTCAAGCCAAAAAAATAATTTTATAAAACAAACAGTAGGTTCTCTACAGTGCAATTTAGACTTTAATATATTGTCGACTGTCACTGCGGAAAGGCATTTAAAGCTTCTTCCCGGTGCACCGCGATAGGTACCTAATTAAAGAAGGCAATCGATCGATTTGATTGAAAAATGGCTATTTCATCGGTTTCGATGACAATGAGAATATGGCAGTGCGAAACATTTGTTGATAATTATTCAATCCCGGGCAACGTCTTGTTTCCTTGCTAGTATGCTACTAACAGTGTCTATTCTTTCCTGTTATTACGTCACTTTTATGATGAGGGAAAATAGGTTTTCAGATCAGTCTTTTGAGGGAAACCGGGTTTACGAGTTCTCGAAATAATATTGAAATAATATAAGTGAAATGTTATCTCGGTCTCTATCCGTGCACGTCACTCATTCTGTTTAGCTCGAAAGTTAAGTTTATGAAACATTTTTAAATATAATTCGTATATATGTGCCTGTGTGCGCGCGTGTGTGTATGTTGTAGTCCGGCAAGGTAACTAAGAAACATTCATATATATATATATATATATATATATATATGTATATATATATATATATATATATATATATTTATATATTATTATATATATATATGAATATATATATATACTTTAGAAAAGTTGTAGTATTTAATATTAACGTGGCGTACTACGAGCTCCTCTCTACAGTAGTGCCTCTCGTTATATTTAACCGTTAGGAGAGCGCATCGTTTTATCGTAAAAAGATGTTAATATTTTTCGACTCGGCTCGATTATAAGGAGGTTGTGAATTTTCTCTTTATGTCTGATCATCACTGTTCTGGTGTTGGTTAGGAGGCGTCGAGACCCAACGTCTCAAAAATCGCGTCAATCGGCTCTTTCTTTACAGGTAATCTGTCACTAGTGTCATCTGAGCGATGTATTTTTAACTGGATTGTTGCAGTTCTATAAGTATATCTGGAGTCTTGTATGATATACACTATATTGCCAATCTTCTTTCTGATCGTAGTAATTTTCAAAATGAAGCATTCCTTTAAAAATTAAATAAATAAGCAACTTTCTCTCCACGATTCAGTGTTAAAACGTCTTTTGGGTACGTACGCAGTTTTACGTAATTTTGATTGTTTCGGAAAAAAATTATCAAAATTCAATCTCACCTTCATGGTTTGAACACATTAGACTGCCGTCAGATTGTTCGGATTCGACGTAATTCTGGACAAGTTCTTGTAGCTTCGTCCGTACGTTTACCCTGTGCCTTTCGTCGGGTTTCATTTTTAATCCGATTGGATGCTTCTGTTAAGTTGCTTAGCTAAACAGTGACTTAGCTTTTGCCTCAGTTTTTCGTTTGCCAACTTTTCTATGGGAATTCTTTATCAATTTCATAATATATAAATATAAAATTCTGCGTTTTCTTTTCCTTTAATTGCATATATAGTTTTTTCTAACTTTTTACGGGAACGAAATTTACTTATTCGAGATGATGTTTTATATTCATTTTCTAATTTTACTAATTACAGTTTTATGCTGTAGTTGAACAAAGTTTACGTTTTTTTCTGTGAAGGTTTGAAATACCTATGTTATTAGTGGAAATCTTACATATTTATCTTTTTACTTATAATAGAAAGTATTTTTCTAATAATTGTAGGGTTTTTTTTTAAATCCAGAATCCAACAAAAACGATTTTTAACACCATTTGTTGAAAGACATGTATAGGTGTTTTTACATTAACAGTTGAAAACTATCTTTGTTGTTGAGTATACCACTCCGCTTCCAAGTAGTTCCAGTGTGTAAATACTGTTTTTTGTTTATCCTTTTTCTTTTTCTTTAAAAACGGGGCTTTAATGGTGGTAGTTCCATCTCTTTTATAGACCCGAATTCCTCATCGAACACGGATATAGTTTGGAAAAGGTATTTGCATTTACAAGATAGAATATATAAAGAACTGGAGCTGTAGTATTTATTGCCGGTATTGCATACAGGAAGTGACCCTATCGAGTGGTACCTCTAGGTATGTATTTACCACCAGGTGAGTTAATATATTTTTGTATGGGTGAATCCCCGTAACAATTTATATCAGCAAACATTGTAAATATAAAATAATTTGCCTGTTTGGAGTGTAGATGTTTTTGCTCTTTCAGTTTTTAATAATTATTTGTGTGTCAAAAAATAAAGACAACATTATATATGTTCCATATGTACTGCTTATTAGTGATGGAAAGATTTCAATATTTTTCCCGACTCCGATACAATTACCGATTCCATACTAAATTGCAGGTTCCGATACAATTACTGCTTCTGATTCTTCATAAATAAATGTTGATCTATAGACTTATGTTTCCTGATTACCGTAAAAACCACATATTAAATATGCATATATATTTGCAAACATAAAAATACACTTTCGAGGGAGGATCTCTAGATTTTAGTTTTAGTATAAATTTAAAATCATTAAATATTTATTATTTGACAATTAATACCAACGGTGGATAATTTCGATTGAAACAAAATCAAATAAAACAGACAATTAAAAGAATCTTTTTTGGCATGGAAAAGTAGGCACAAATTTTCCAATTTCATATCGATTCCGATTCTGATTCCGATACTTCCAAAGAGATTTTTTTTTATTTCCAAATCCGATTAATCGTTCCAACACTGTTACTAACGTGTTTGATTCTGAAGCAATCTTTATAAAACTCTAGCATCCTAAAGCAAATAAAATTAGGTATGAAACAAGTAACAGTATTTTAAAATGCTTAACGTAATAAAATTCACTCTGTGGTCCTCATTTTAATTGTAAACGTTTCTCCTGAAACCGTACTGATTGTTTGGTTTGGTTTTGTTTTTGTTTTTTACATATAACTGATTTCAACCTCAGTGTTCTCGGCCGCTTCTTTTAAAAATATCTTCTATTCCCCATTTATTGTATTCATATACATTCTTCATCTTAATGTGGACCGAAGATTGCAACCACGGAAGAAAAACACGAACACGGATTCAATGTAAGGAAGATATACTAACCGAAACAAGTTACAAAGATAGGATGAACGATAAGCGGAGATTCCTATTGAGTGGTGTTCAATATTGGTAGTCGTACGCGCTGCGCACTACTAGTATTCGTGCAGATTCTACGGTATTACGATACTGCCGCCTGAGAGTATTCTCTTACATCCTAATATAGTGCAGGAAGAGTCTATGGTGCAGGTAAGTTTCGATCTGACAACACATCCGCAGATGATTTGACTAAGAATCGAAAGAGCTTGCAATACCTATATTTTTTTTTCATTTTGACACGAGGAGGATTATTACGAATCTTAAAAATTAAAATAAATATATAATCAAGCAGAGATTTATATTTAAGCATGCTTTTTAGCATGAAAAAATGCTGCCTAAATTCATACAAACAGAGACTGAAAAGAGTCCAATAATGGAGAGCAATTAGCTCCCTTTTGTTCGGATTTGAAACCGATGGTAATGAAGTTTCTCTGATTTTCTGTAATACACACACGCAAACATCATATATATATATATATATATATATATATATATATATATATATATATATATATATATATATATAAAGATTATTCATAGGCTATTCTAATGGATAGATTAGTAATTATTGCTTCGGGGGCCGCACTTGTTCTCGCTGACCTTATAATTTATTGATTGAGAAAGCATTATGAACGAATAAAATAAGCTCTTCTCGCTGGCCCTTATCTTTATCCTGATTTATTGTTATAGCTTTTATTCTTGTCTCGTCTACAAATCATTCTCATGAATAGGTTAATGTACATATTAATTATGTTAACCTGTTTGAACTCTTACTACGTTGACACTTACGGTAAATTGCCCAAAGGAATCCTATGTGTGATGCGCGTGCAAATGTCGACCTGTTGAGATAGTTTTGTACTTTGACCCGGCTCTAGGACTTCATATTCAAGTCTGTGACCAAGGCTAAACGATTTTAAAAGGCCAGGCTCATCACTTAGACAATGACTCGATAAAATCGTTCGTTCCCTTCTGATTATCTTTCTAACCAAGTAGATTCAGGGAATATCTATATTTATACTCCTATAATTTTTGTTTGTTTGTTTTTGGTGTGTGCATTGATATTCATATTAAAATCTCTTTTTTTCTATTTATTTAAAAACTTTGTTATATATGGGTCGTGAAATTGCATTCATGTGAAGAAGGTCTAGCTAATTTGCATATTCTTTTATACATTCGCTTTAATTAATTCAAATTAGTATTTTGTGTGTGCGTTTTTTAATAGGATTATCATGTTTAGTTAACTATTTCGTGTAATTTTATTCATGCAGATGTTCTACATGATTTATACTTACGTTATATTTACGTAAAAATGTATAGTTACCACAACCCCTTTCTATATATGTTCATATATGCGTATGTATATATATATATATATATATATATATATATATATATATATATGTGTGTGTGTGTGTGTTTTAAAAATTTGCCTACACAACTTTTCTGTCAATGGGATATTCGAACCTATGCCAAACTTTATATTTGGGTTTTAGCCGAGGGAAAATCAGTGCAAAATGTGAAAATTAAAAAAAGTAGAATTTGCCAGGTGAAGGTCGAACGACTGTATTGCGAATATGCATGCGTAACGTAATGGCTATTGGTTCATGTTTTAATTTTTAGCCTTACAGCAAACGTGTCTTCATAGCTTAGGCATTAATGTCAAAGGAAAACATAAATCGTAAGCTAAACGTTTTGGTTTCGATCCTCAGTGGTGGCGCACGAGTCATTTTTTTTAACTTTTGAAATCATTACTATATATTGGATCCGACATAATATAATAATAAATACGAAATCTGCATTAATCAAAATATCACATTTAAGCTATTTTATGCCAGAGCAATGCCGGGCGACCTGCTAGTTTTACAGAAAAGCATTTAATTGTTACAGCTGACGCGAATATTTATATATTATCGATTGGTGTTCTGGTCCGAATAGGATACCAATTAACGCCTCTACCCACATCATGAATGATGTATACTTTCAGGTGAACGTATACGTAGTCAGTGATGGTTCTAGCAGAAAATAACGAATATTGTGCCTTTTCAATCAGAATTGTGAATTTAACTAATACATTTGATTCTACTTTAAACTGTTTTGGATATCATGACCGGAAAATAGAACTTTCGATAATCTAACGTCTAAGGTTATCTGGTTATATTTTGAAAGTAAGATCTAAATGGCTTGCATATTGAACTTTGCAGCCAACTTTCATTTGTTTTCGTTACACAATGTTATTGACACAATAATATCGTTAGCTACATTTTATTTGAAACTAGCGGGGGTACCCGGCGTTGCCCGGTTGTTTGGAGGTTTGTGTGTAAGGGGGGTTAAAGTAAAGAATAAGCAAAGTAGTAACCCTGTTTGAATAAGAAAAAAAATGATGGTAAACTTCTGTACAAAATCGGCGAAACCACAACCCAAGAAAACAGCGAACAAACGTAAAAGAAATCGGAGAAACAAAAAGGAAAAATCAGGGAGAAAAACTAAAACAAAAAAAAACAGCTAAAAAGCGAACAAAAGCAAATGGCATAAATAACCCTTCGATTCGGTTGTCCATTCCAGGTTTTCTAAGCAACTACGAAGTAAAGAAAACCCAAACCGGTTTTCTTCTGTAACTGTCCCTTATGAACGATCCCGCAACGGTGTAAATTGGTAGCGGAGGAAGGGGGAATTTATTAGAGAGAAAAGATTTGACCACTTCCATTAATGTTAACCGATTTTGGCAGTGAACTCTCACCAGAAAAATACAGGAATTTACGATTTTCGAGGAAGTGGAGAGGTAATAGGCCTATAACACACCTCAGATATCGTGCTGCAGTTTGCTCATATTGCATTTGCATGAATTGTCTTGATTTTCAATCATATAAAGGTAAAAATCAGATGGGGAAAAAGAGTTCATTTTATCTACATAGGGATATATGTACTTTTACTTATACAACTGTTAATATGGAAGCCTTTTTTCGATTAGCATAAAAAAGAATAAAATTTGTGAAGGGAGTAACTCATATATTGATTTATTAATTTCGTATGAATCAGATAAGTCTATTGTTGGCATTGGTTTCCCCGATATGTTTTTAGGTAGAATTATTTCTAGAAAGAAATTGTATAGTTACGTAAAGGTTGCCAACAATAAAACTTAAAGTGTTTATCTGAAACGAACTGAATTCGAACTTGAAAAACCCAGGTTGTCAGTCCATGCCGTTAACCACTTAGCAACCGTCATATCCCATATCTTTATTGAAGAACATAAAAGTTTCAAACTAAAATGTTATTTCTTTTTTGTTTGAGTTTTAAGAATAGGCAAACAAATAAAATTTTAAAACTAAATTGAAATCATTGCATTTTGAGCAACGCCGAGCAGGTAGGTTTAATAATAATATAAACTATTATTTATGTATATTTTTCGATGTCAATCGCTTGATTTCCCGTCGTCTGGATCCTCTATTACAAGGTGACTCATAGAATTATTAGAAGTTTTATATGAAGGGTTTAGATTTGTATAATAAGTAATACAACTTCTGATCTCATTAATTTATAAAGAGTTTAAAGAGCCAGAATTTAAATCTAATAATTTAAATCTAATAATTTAAATCTGGAGTTTTCGTCGTTTGCAGAACTCATATTTTTATTTATTCTGATCAATGTATATTGCCAGCAAAGCGTAATGGGTTATTGCGAGAGTGGGGTGAGAAAATCTTGCTGGAAGAGTTAGCCAGCAAAATAATTGTCCACATTACATTTCAATTCCAGCAGGTTGATGCTATTGGTAAAACCAGGAGCAGAAAGCGGATTCCAAAGTCACGCGCCCGAGAAAAAAGTTTATTATTGTAGAATATCTCCCGGTATCTTCTTACCTCTTCAATGAAGATACATTTTCATTTGGGAAATACAATTACCATAAGTTGATCAGAGCCTTTTTCCTTTACATAATAATAAACAAAGACGGCGAAGCAACTTCGCATCAATGAGACAGAAGCTTCAACTTAGTGAACAGTACGGTACACAGGAAGAGGCTAATAGTCGATGTTCTTGCCCAGTTGTAACAACAGCACTCCATGTATGTTGGAATGGTGACTTTATAGAGACATGGGATACTCGTAGGTGTGAAAGTTTTCCAGTTCAGTAGATTGATCCTACTTTCTTGGAAACAGCCTTGGCAGTATAATTTACGTACTTATTCAATTTCATGTTATCTGAAAATGTCTTGCCGAGATATTTGACTCTTGTACACTCGGGAAAAGAGCAATCGGCCATGACGACCGTTGGTTGAAAATGTTTCTTATTGATATTAAAAGAAAGACGCTTTGTCTTAGTAGCATTGTTAGTGACCATTCAGTGTAGACTCATTTTACTACCGACTGGAGATTATATTGCTTTGGATGAGTGAACATCGATTTACTTTCGTATCAAGAACTGAGTGCAGTGTCATCAAACGTGATTATATAATGGGTAGAACTTATGAAATTCATGAATAATATCTTTAAATAATGTAATACAACCGAACTAAAAGCTAACCCGCTTTAAAAACCTAGGGATAAACACGTCATGCAAACATGAAATAGAAAAAAATACAAATTGTATTTGTTTCTTTATTCCAACAAGCTGTGACGCAGGGCTGGAAGGCAGGGAAAACAACTGCCTATATCAAACATTGCTTAAATCTTGATATGTATTAAACTTGCCCTATGTCTTACAAAATATTCCACCCATCCTTTTTGGTGAAAGATGTTTATAGACCTTTTGGAGACTGCTCGTAAATATCGCCACCTGCGCCCTCTTTTAGCGTAGAGGTAAACAATTTCGCTATTATCAACTGTGTCTTTTGACGAGGACGTAGCATGTAGCTATATTTTTAATGCACATCTTAACCAAGCCCCGAATCTATTTTCCAATATGCGAGAAGAAATGAATCGAAGAAGGTTAACTTAATTATTTCAATATCTTTTTTTCTCTTCATTAAATGTTTATTAATATTTCTCTCTCTAATGTCTTTAACTGTTTAATCCAAATTATTCTTGATTATTATCGTTATAAATAAGTGAATATATATATATATAAACATCTATAATATAAATCTCACCTGTCTGTTTAAATGTATTTATGTAAGCATATTTGTATGTATGTATGTATGCATGTATGTATGTATGTATGTATGTATGTATGTATGCATGTATATATGTTTTTATCTCTGCCTACAACTTTCGACAGAGACAACGGATTCTCACGAGATTGGTATTGTTTTGAGGCATGATCCTTCTGACGACATATATCAAAAGATTGGCTAAAAACATCAATTCCTTTATCCCCAACTAGACACTTTTCTACAAGGAGGGGTCGCTTTTTTTCACTGATATTTTCGAAAGCCATCCCCTCTTTTTGATTGACTAGTCTTACTTTAAACCTTCGCTACTTTCGGTTTTGCGATAGACGCAATGGCAAAGACGTTACGTTTTTTCACGTTCTTTTCCTCCTTCTACTACCATATTTTCTTGTTTAACACACCCTTCAAAACATCCAGGCAATGCCGGACACCCAGGCTAGTACAAATATAAGTTGAATTCTGTTAACCATCCTTCCAGAAGGAGATCTGGTAGTGCGTGTCTACGTTTGGAATTAGAGTTCTGGGTTTTGTCTTGTTTCGGTTTTTGGCTAGAACTTTATTTTAAAACTTTTATTGGAAAAAAAAAACATCAATTCAGGAAACTTGGTTATGTAGTAGAGCTGACAACTATTCAATGTAACCGCGTTCAGCCTCAATCAACGTGATACGGGTTCAGAACTGGGAGCATGCCTTTTCGACAAGCGCCGGCGTGAGCTCGAGACGAATACTCGCCGGATAGCGGCGATCAGGCTGGCTTTGGTGTTGTGGAACATCATCTTGGTGATGTTCTCGACGTATGACTTAATAAAGTAGTCCAGTTGGTTCAGGTCGGTAAATGAGTGAGAGAAAGGTACAAAGTCGTAGCACTCCGTCTGAAGGCAAGCCTTTGGATATGTGGGCCAGCGCCGAGTCTTGCTGCCAAACCCAGGGTTTGCTAGCGGTCACCTAATCGCACAAGCGAATCACCACACTCTTCAGCACATCACGGTACACTTTGTTTACTTTCAAGACGATGTTTACTTTGAAAATGATAGTAGGCATGATGTGGCGCTCACTTAAAACCACACCAAAGACCATAACTCTGGCCGGAGACCTCATTGAGCTCTGCCCTCAAGTATTGAACCGTCCAAATTTGCATTTTGACGGGGGCTGACAATAGTCCTGTTGCCATAACTTGGATCTGTAATGAGCATGAGTTGTACAGCGGCGCATCTACAGTCTCTCTTGTTGAACATTGTGTCACTTTTAGACATGGTAGAATGCTCCTATCGCTCTTGGAATTGGTATACAACTGGCCAACTAGTAAATGCTCTACAACACAAAAAGAAAACCTGTTTATAAATATAATGAAATATAATGATGTCGTCTTTTCTAGGGCGACGATTTTATCATTCCACTCTGTACGTCCAGTTAAAGTAGCTGAGCAGCAGCTTAGTTCCCACGTTTGCTGAATAACAAACAGTGTCCTAAACTGAGACGGGTCCTCTATCCCAAGCAGCATCATTGAATTTTAAGAAATCTTGTCAGCATCTGTTAAAGCCAACTTCTTTGTCAGAAATTTTGCAACAAATTCTACCCTTTGTGAAATACACACTGTATTTCCTTCTGTGACTGAAATCACGCTATGCGACGAACAAATATGTGTGCGTGATGTCGCTAAGCTTATCAAAAATCTTGATTTAAGTAAAGCGACTAGCCCCGGAGGCATCCCTATCATAGTGTTCAAAAAGCTCCAACCGGAACTAGCTTTAATACTTATACAGCTGTGTAAACGTTCCTTTAAATAGAAATGCTTCCAAAACCTTGGAAACTTCATCAGTTTGCTCCGAATTTTAAAAATCAGGAGGTCGGGCATCTGTTTCTCAGTAGATACCAGTTAGTATCTTGTGTGTCATGAGTAAGTTGCTGGAATCTGTAATAAATGGAGAAGTGGTCGACACCTAACAAAAATTACCTACTCATAACATTCAATATGGTTTCCCTTCTGCTAGATCTACAACTGATATGTAAACTGTAACATCACATATGATTAGTGAATTTCTGAAACTAGGCTTCGTTTCTAGAGTAATAGCTCTTTACATATCAAAGGCTTTTGATAGGGTGGGTATATAGGTCTACTGACCATCCATAAACTATGGCAAAGCTTTAAACGCCAGCAATGGCCGAGATCTTTCAGATTCTCAATTTTCTGATCGTAGGCACGTGGTGCAATGGAGGTAAAAGGTTAATTTTAATTTAGCTAAAACCAAGCTTCTCTTTTTTCATTATAATCGTTCTGAACTCCGCCAAGCTCCAATTGAAATGAGTGGCTCTAATTTTGGGGACGCACCATGGCTTGACAAGCTTCTGGAACTGATATTCACTCGTGATCTGAAATGGAACACATACATCAAACCTGTTGCGAAGATGGTTGGATCATTCTACTGTTCTAGTAGGTGTCTTACTGCCAATACAATTAGCTTTATGCATAAGAGATAAATGTGTCCTAAAATAGAACATTGTTGCCACATATGGGCAGGAGCTGCTCAGCGTTTTCTATTTTGCTTTCATAGACTTCAAAGCCACTTTTTCTTTCTTACAGCCTCTTTTCCACAAAAGAGAGGTAGAAAGTCTGTCTCTGCTGAATCGTTATTTTTATGATGAGCGTGGTCTGAACTTGCAAAACTTTGGCAAAAACACTCGACTAGCTATAAGCACTATCACCATTTTCATGCTCTCTCTATCTGTGCCTAAATCTAAACGCCAATTCCACGAACATAGCTGCTTTCCTACAACTGCCCGCCTGTGGAACTGCTTCCCGACCAACTACAGCACGGTAGTCTTCAAGTTAAATGTAAACAGGTTCTTGGTAAACCGTTTCCCAAAATAATCAAAGTATACTCAAGTTACACCATTAACAATTACTACACTACCACCTTACATTGATTAATCTTTATCCCCGAGTAGCATTCGGATCTTGATAACTGGTATATATGAATTTACACGACTCGTGTAGTTTGTGAAAAAATCAAAAATCCGAAATCATAAACACCAAATAACCCAAAAAACAAAACTGTAAAAGTGAAATACCAAACAAATATATGCATAACACAAACTTTATCTTAGAATAATAATACATGCACACATTATATATATATATATATATATATATATATATATATATATATATATATGTGTGTAATGTTATGCATATATATATATTATATATTATAATGTTATGCATTATATATATATATATATATATATATATATATCTGAGACGGATATTGTAGTTTGCTTGAAGCATTGTGAGCGTATGAAATAACTAAACTGCATCCTCCTTAAATAAACTCAGAAACACTAACAACACTCCGACCATGCACTCATTATTTGTAATAACAAATAAATAATTCTATTACGGTCTTGACCAATAATTAATAAAAATCTATCTATCTATATATCTATCTATATATCTATCTATATATATATATATATATATGTGTGTGTGTGTGTGTGTGTCTGTCTCTGTGTGTGTGAACGTGTCTGTGTGTATGTGTGTGTACATTTTACAACGCAATAACTCTCTCAATTTTCAGTCTACGGACTTGAAATTTGATATACAAGGTACTGAGATTTGGCTGTTAAGGGGTCAAAGTTAGACGATTTGACCTTTGAGAACTCTACCAAACTCCTCCACCAATTTTTAGTCTAAACACTTGGTATTTTAAATATAGGTGCTTTGGACATGGCTCTAACTTAATAACTTCATTTAAGCCCAAAACAATAAATATTAAGGGGTTATATAGGGGTCAAACATTAAAAAAATTGACCGCTTTTTTTGCTCAACATATACCTCCAAACAGCCGGGCAACGCCGGGATGAAATGCTAGTATATAATAAATGAAAACTGTTAGATGAAATACATAGAAAACATATATGTGTATATATACATATTAATAAATAAACAAATATTATTAAAAAAAAGATTTATATTTCAAAAGGTTCATGAATGAACAAACAAATACAAAACTCAATTATTAAAATAAAATAAATATATGCATGTGTGCGTCTGTACATTTATGCATGCACATGTATGCATGTGTGTGCATATGTGTACGCACATATAGGTAGGCGTGTATGCGTATGTATTTTGATTTGTACACTTTAGCAAGAGAATTAATCTAAGCACCTCTAAGTTACCTCCCTTAGACGATTACTTTAGCGAAGACAAATATAAACACTCCACTAATACAGCAGTAATTAACACTTCTAAATAAACACTTTAAACGTAACACGCAAAAATCAAATCATAATCAATCATTTATATACATTAAAAAAAGAATACAAAAAATGTTTAACAATACCTATTATCTATCACAACTCGTATTCTGAAAATTGATTTGACAGCCAGATTGCGAGACTGACTTCGGGAAATAAAGAAATAAATAAAAAAATATATAACAAAAGAAAGCTTTGCCCAACAGTGGAATACGTTTCTTTTTTTCTTTTCACTCCTGAAGAAGATATGCTACTCTCGAAAATTAGGGACACCAACACCTACCATCTTGTACGACACATTATGTTGGTAAATAAACTTAATATAATTGAAAAATCCTTCTAACACTGTCATTATTCTTTTAGATATTTACTCGTGTCCACGGTGTTTCCCACGAACTGCGTTGATAAAGCCTTCAAACACACATTCTTTCGTATATATATATATATATATATATATATATATATATATATATATATATATATATATATATATATATAAAAATGTATATATGTAAAAATAAAATATTTTTAACCTTTATATATCTAATTTTAAATAAATAAGAATGTAAATATACAAACTACTAACTATAGTGGGGGTGATAAGTAGTTAAATGGATTAATCCAAATCTTATAAATACAAGAATGATAAATTTAAAAATTAAAAAATGTATCCATTTTAAATGTGGGAATTGATTAATCGCACAGGTAAGAAATTCATTTTTATACTATGAAAAGGTTAGTAATTACAATTAAGAATAGGAAATTGGGGAATAAAAATTTTTGTAACTTGTCTTCTTCCTAAGATTAAGGGTGGTGGTGTTTGATCAACACTGCTGGGGAGCCATGATGTAATACACTGTTTTGTTTTTAAATCCCCGAAACAGTGTTTCATGGTAAACAACTGATGATCCCTTAAAAAATATAAAAATTGGTATTATAGTAAATTTGAGAGTTAATGCAGTGATTGCAGGTGATTAAATGACTTACTGACTAGATGTTTTTTTTAATGAATGATAAAAAATAATTTTTTGTGTGGTTTCAAATGTTAAAAACTTCAAAGACTATATATACGGCCTGCGTGCGAGTTCGCGATATTAAGTCACTCGATAATTATATATCGTTCTTGTATAACGTTTATGCCTTTATAGATGTCTTTATATATATATATATATATATATATATATATATATATATAGATGCCTTTATATATATATATATATATATATATATAAACTACTTAATATTTTGTACAGACTTTCAGAAGCTACATAAACTTTATTAATATTCAATAACATAATTAGCACAATGGGTGAACAGTTGATTTTACGTTATTATGTAAACAAGAATATCATAACCAACTGAGTTATTGTTTGAATGGATGCTTAACTGTAAAAATAAATGGGAAGCCATACACATTATTATTCAGGCAACGAATTAGTAAATGTTTCACAGCTCTTCAGTGCGGTTAGACCAGTAACTGTCTACGGACTGACATGGAACCTAAATATGTCACCATTTGCATACTATTAAGTAGTTAGGTGAAATTACAATGATCAACAGTGTAAAACGCTGTAAGTTATGTTTTACCCACCGATCATTGCATTTTAAGCTACTAGTAGTTTTTTTCTTAACCCAAGAATGTATATATATATATGTGTGTGTGTGTGTGTGTGTGTGTGTGTGTGTGTTGATACGCCAATCGTGAATGCTGCTTAAAGAGATAAAGAATATGACAATTTCTGGGAAAATATTTACTCCAGGCAGCTGTATCAGTTATGAATAATAAAAATTATTTTTATACAATCTAAACAGTTGAAAAAAAGTTTCTTTTTTTAATCGCTTCTATTTCATAACCATTTATTTCGTTTCTCCATTTAAAACATCCACGAAGACATTAAAAAAATTTAAATGTGCAAAGCCGTTTATAATTTGAGAATTTATTTATTGATGATTTATTTTTTTCGTCTTCTTTTTTTTTTCTGTGTTTTTGTTAGTCTTTCAGAATACCGAACCTTCCCCCGGCCATCTTCTTAAACGACAAATAAAAATAAAACTGTATTTCTGCTTCTATCACGAGTTGCCAGGAATTTCCATTAAGAATTCAACGTTCGATGGCTTTTAATAAAAGAAAACATCCTCTGCTAATTCTTTTCGAATTATTACATGAAAAAAGTTCCGCTTTTTTATATGTTTATTGAAAATAATACATACAAAATAAACGTTGAATTCTTGCTTGAAATGTGTGCGTGATTGGCTTTTTGTGTACCGTCGCGGTCTATCGAATCTGCTATCTATAATTGTTAGATATTTAATACAATCAGACCTTTCATAACCAAAAGAATAAGCCAAAATGTTTTCGATTACTGCACATCAAAACAATATTACATCCATGCGGATTTTGCGTGAGGTCGATACTTGAACCTTTATTGTTTTGGATTTTCATAACCGACTTACTTGGTGCAATCGTGCCTGAGATGGGTATATTTGTTGATGACACTACGCTCTATTCTCGACATGTCATCTAGGCTTCAACCTCTGTCCCATCGACGAGATGTTGCATCCCTCTGCCTGTTCTACAAATACTTTAATGGTAAATGCTCTGACGAACTGCAAACATTTGTACCTCCTCGACGTAACTACCCCCGACAAACTCACAAGCTACTAAGTCTCATGCCTTTACAGTAGAGATCCCTAGGTGCAAGAAAGCCATTTACTCCAATAGTTTCTTCCCCAGAACTGCGGGTCTTTGGAACTCCCTTCCGGGATTCTGCTTTCCCAACTGCAATGATATGCAGAAGTTCAAGTGTAATGTTAACAAACATCTTTCTACTCTTCTCCCTTCATAATGACCACGCTAATTAATTCCCTAATATTAGCCCCCTGCTTCAAAGTGGCACTGTGCCTTGTTTGGGGTGAAAATTGAATAAAAAAAATAAAAAAAATAAAAATGTTGACAAATCATACATCGATATTACAGCAATGCCTGAACCTGTAGAATATGATTTCCAGTCGGTTGTACAATATAGCGAATAGCGAATGCCTATATTCAGTATTACCATGGCAAAGCTCTGTTTCTTTTACAATTATAAGAAACTTTTACACCAACATTTACAAAGAAACATGAATTGAAATTAATACTTATATACTATTAAGTGGGCTGCAAAGAATGTGGGCTTTCTCTACTTGGCTACAAAATTTCATACTTCTGCCAATCTATATTAAATTTATCTGTTTGTCAATCTGTTTTGCTTTTTCTTGGAAACTACTGGGCCGAGTAACCAGAAATGTTGCATGAACCTTTGATATAAAAAGGTGAAGCGAGCTAAGAATTATGGTATCTCTTTAATGCACAAGTATGTATTAACAATACAACATTTACGGTAATTACTGGTCCGATTGTGCTGAAATGTTGTCTTTGATATGAAATTTTGTCTTTGTCATGATGAGGTGCAGCGGACTAAGTATTATGGTATCCGCTCCATGCGCTATTAGACTTTAATAGAGTCGAGTATTTACTGCAAGAATAAGCACAAATTTAACCATACTTGACCAACAATTTGGCATAAAGCACCCATTCTAAGTTTTGTCTGTTTTTAATGGGTTTAAAAATCAGTACTCTATATCATTATAAGGTCAGCATTCGCCCATGAAGTATTTTTGTTGCGTCAACCCAGTACAGAAAACACTAACCTCTGCCTCTTGGAAAGCCGAGTTCTTGATGTAAATGTTTTCAATATGCATTTTGTTATTTGAACTGAATTTTAGCGAGTACTTTATCCGTTGTGCAATGGAACAATATCATGCTACTCCCATGGATAAAATAAACGGTTCCGTTCGAAATTCCATGTAGATGAGCGAATTCAATAGAATAGTTCATGCGTTCGAAAAGGTGCTTCTAAAGTTGGTTAGAGGTTCCATCGGCCGAAACGTAATGAAATAATACTTAAAATGAGAACAAATAATCCAACTTATCAATCCTTATCTGAAAAATTTTAGAAACATCTTTGTTTATTTGTCTGTTTTTATATTATATTTTTAGTGGGTGTGTATTTTTGTAGAAACTACTGAACGGCAATTTACCGCCTAAAATGGTTGAAACATGGATTTATGTTGAACTGAGCTTGAGGATACCTGACGTTATCCGGGATCCTAATTTCCGTAATGTACGTAGATTACAGAATAAAGTAAAACCAAACAATGCTTGTAATATTACAATTTCAAATGTCGTTTTAGACAAAATTAAGAACCAACAAATAAATGCTCTCTCTCTCTCTCTCTCTCTCTCTATATATATATATATATATATATATATATATATATATATATATCCCTCTCCCTCTTATATATATTTTTTATCATACATAATGTAAAAGCATGTACGATACCCTGCCCTCATCAACCGCCAACCAGGGTGATCACACAGTTTTGGTAGCTACGAGTAAAGGCGGTACTGCCACTCCTGATGCAACTTTTCTCAACCTGCAGGGTATTAAAAAGAAATAACAGATAAAGGAGAAATTATAACGTCTATTCATGCTGAAGTCTTTTCGCTCTCGACCAAATCCAGCTTGACGCATATTGAGCTGCGTTATTAAGACGATCAGAGGCAACTTTGAGATTGCGGCTCATGATTCCTATTTTTATAAGAAAAGAAATGACTGAATGTCCTAGAAATCCACGATAACCAACTTCAATAAGAATCACATATATGGAGATAATCACATGCAATCTCCATATCTCCATATTTGTATATATATATATATATATATATATATATATATATATATATATATATATATATATATGAAGTAAGAAAAGCATTTCATCCAAGGCATGAGAATTGTTAAATAAAATGTTTTTTCTGTAGGTTTTAAAAATAAAGGTACAAGATTCAATGTGAAATTTATTTTTCTTCAAAGTGCACTTTTATACATTTTACAAAGTAAGGTATTAAATTTTTATACCTTACTTTGTAAAATTTATAAAAGTGCACTTTGAAGATAAATAAATTTCAAATTGAATCGTGTATCTTTCTTTTTAAAACCTACAGTAAAAATATTTTGTTTAACAATTCCCATGCCTTGGATGAAATGCTTTTCTAACTTGTATCGTATCTTTTTAAGATTAGATTTTATTTAATTTATTAATTTGGATTTAAAAGAAAATGAATGTGATTTTGCATGTATTTATAAAAACTCTCCTACTCTCTATTTCAGTTTGTATTTCTCCTCATACCACAACTCATTTTTGCAACCCCCTCTTTGTATTATTACAGGTCTGAATATTCTCTCTGTTTCAGTTTGTATTTCTCCTCACACCACAACTCTTTTTTTTTGCAACTCCCCCTGTCATGCATGGCTGAATAATCAGAAAATCTGAATTTTTTTACAAAAACTTTAAAATAACTTTTTAGATTAATATTTTTTTAAACTTCTTTCAGAATAGAAAATCTTTACAATTTAATAAAGAACATATTTCATATAAGTTTCATTACAAATATTCAGTAGATAACGAGAAAAATAGAGCCGAAAATTTCAAAAGTACTGTATAACTGGTTACGCTCAATAGTAGTCCTCGCCAGCGAAAGTCTGTGTTATTGTTATTCTATTATTTAAAACATTTTGTGTCCTGCTCTTTCGCACGGGGACTAATATATATATATATATATATATAATGTAATCATCTACATACAGTCCTGTTTCGCTGTATCACAACTCCTCAGTGCCGCTAGACTAGCACCTCTCCGAAGCCGGGGATTGAACCTAGAACCATCGCGTTGACAGTCAGCAGTTCTACCGATCGACCCACGGGAGCGGCCCCCGTAAATTATCTCGCGAAATGTCTATTTAAACAAACATTTTTCTATCACTTATATATATATATATATATATATATATATATATATATATATATATATATATATATATATATATAAGGAGGTGGTCACCAACAATGTGTATTGTTAACATTATTTTTATTATTCCGTGTTTTGGTTTTTCATTTAAAATTATGTTTAGATCATTGTAATAATGTTTTTAAATCATTGAAATTGTTTTTAACACGTTTCAGATGTTCTGTTAAGCGTCCTCTTCAGAAAGTATCTAAAATGATTAGAATATATTCAAGACGTTTTGGAAATGAAAAGGACATTTTCATAGTTCATTTGAAATGTTCCGAGAGGTGCATACATGTGTACACGATTCTACTTTTCATTCGTATGTCCAATTTTTTATTACTAGTTCATTGGGCTGGACTGATGTTTTATGTTTCTCTCTCTCTCTCTCACTCTCTCTCTCTCTCGCTCTGCTTGTGTTTCGTTTTATCTTTCTTTGTTTTTTCTCATTTATTTTCCTTTTTTACTCTTACTTGAGTGGGGGGCCGTTGGTACTTGGTCAACTGGATGCATAGGGTAGGATGTCTGTGTGTGTTTTTTCTTTTATTGGTTTGAAGAATGTATGTTCTGTTTTATAGTATTATAAAGTTATTTGCTTCCATAGGAAGGTAACTGTGATTCAAGTTTGTTACTAATGTGTGTGTGGTAGGAGGGGAGGCAGCTCCTTTGAAGTAAGGGTAGGTGTGTTTTCATTCAATTTTGATATTTATTTTTTGGATTCTTAGATTTTAGTATTTTGATTTTTTGTTTCAGTCTTAGACTGTTCGGGTATTCTTAATATTATGTTTGTTTAGGTAAAGAGGTGTATTTATAAATATACGTAGGGAATTTTTTAATGTTTCTATTTATTTGTCTCCCCATGTGGATATGGCCAGACTCAGGATCGGTTCTTAGTGTGGGGAAGATCTCGTCCCCAGAAGAAGAGGGGCCACTTGGGGGGGGTATAGTTATGGGAGGAGGGATGATAGAAGGGATAATAGTTATCTCTGTCATGAAGGATTTATCCTCTACTGACTGAGGGGGGAGTGAGGTGTTGGAACAGATATTACACTATGGTTCTATGTGTTTCCTAGTGTTGTTGGTTTCGAGGTTGAGTAGGGTTGGTATTGTTCAACGTGTTGTATTAGAGACAGGGGTGCTATGTCTGTGTGTGGCTGTATGCGTGCGTGTGTGTGTGTGTTTTAATGTGTTGGTCCTAATTTATGTGTGGGTGTTTATATGTATATGTACGTGTATGCGAGTGTGCCTTGCATTTCATGTTTTTGTGTTGATATTAAGCTCTGTTTAGTTCGGGAGTGAATTTTTTTTCCTGTGTAAGTAAATAGAAATAATTGTGTTTAGAAGATTGGCACTATCTTGAAGCTATTTCCACTGTATGTGTGTACGTGTTTTGAAACATAGAGGTGTCTGTTAGCTGCAAGTTTGATGTTGTTCTTATGTAAGGCCACTCTATTTCTGAAATTTTTGGTGGCACCAATGTAGGATTTGTTGCATGCTTTGCATCTTAGTGCATAAACTACATTTCTGGAGGTGCAATTTAGATCCTTTTTTATTTTGAATGTTTGTGTTGGGTTTTTGAATGTGTATGTGTTTCCTTCTATTATTATGTCACATACTCGACATCGCGGTTTGTTGCATTTTTTAATCCCTTTTGTAGTGTGTGGAACGAGTTTTGAGGAAGTTAGCATGTGATCCTAACTTTCTCAAAACTAGTGTATATATATATATATATATATATATATATATATATATATATATATATATGTATGTATGGCGAGTGGACGAAAAGGCGATACTCCACGTAATGTTGGGCCGGCAAGCTGTTGTGAGATACCTTATTGACCCTCAATGTGAAGCACACGTTTGTCACAGCGAATGGTGACATCTGAAGTGTGTGCGACACGATGTTCCGACTCAAGGATCAACTAACGCCATTAGTAGCTGAGACTGGTTCAATCTTAATGAGCAAAATGTATACTTGCATCTGATTTCTGCAAACGATGGTCTCTCTCTCTTTCTCTTTCTCTCTCTCTCTCTCTCTCTCTCTCTCTCTGTTTCT
>NC_136488.1:59032091-59039591 GCF_053919585.1 Euprymna scolopes
ATGTTTTTATTTTCAACTATTTACGTAAAATAACCAACAAAAATGATATTTGTAGGATAATCTTTTTTGTTTAAACAAATAATAGTTAGTAATTGTTTTTTTTTTATGAAACGTTATTTTTTTTTCAACTGTTTACGTAAAAAAAAATCGTAAGAAAAAGGAAAGGAACAAAACTTTTTAAACCAGGATTTTTTTTTTTTTTTTTTTTTTTTTTTGCCAGGAACATATTTTCTCAGGGGGGGGTATTTTCCTCAGACTTTTGCAAGGCATCAGACGACAAAGTGGACGGAGATTAGATAGCGAATGTGGGTTAATATGGAGTCCAACGGCTGTCTACGAAACTTTTGTCTCCACATTAACTCTAAAAGATATGTGTCCAAAAGCTCCCGGTTGGTTCTGCATTCTCGTTTATTGCGCTGTTTGCTTTCTTCCACGTTCTACATTATTTCTTGTTGCCTGTGTTACGGGGTCTACAAAATTGAGGCTGTGGTGGTGATTCATCGTTAAATGGTGATATCCCTCTCCTCCCACTTTGCTGTAAACCCTCCAACAGTGTGATACGACTGCGGTCCCCGGCAGAATGTATTTTCTTATTAGTGGAAGGGGGGTTTCGGCATTCCCATTTGGTACATTAACACAAAAAACCCTCTTTTTCGGCGGGGTCGACGTATCCAGCGAAGACCCAAACCGGTGTTAGACGTCTGCCAACATTGAGTTTCTGGCGGTTGAAGAAGACAGACTTGTCGATTTCGACCGTATGGCCTGGGCCTCCTATCTGCTGGGGATTCCTGAGAAAGTAATCCCGGCATATATCTCGCAGGAAATTCTCCCAGTCCACAATTGTGTGGTGTGACCGCAACCCACATTCGCGCTGGAGATTCCTAGTCGCCGCCATCTCGAACGCCCATATCGCAATTCTCGTCTGCTGCTTGGCGCGCGCACGCGCGTCGAGTTGACACTAAGCGCGCAGCGTTTTGATCGGCTGATTACCATGTTTCGTCAGACAACAGCAAAACCCAAGCTGTTAACGTCATGCGCCGGACATCGTCGAGCAAATGGTGAGTTATGTCTGGTTCGTTAAATTCACAAGTACCATATATATATATATATATATATATATATATATATATATATATATATATATATATACTCACAGGGTGAACAGATAAATGTGTCGCCTTACAGAAAACCACACTACAGCTACTACTTTATTTTTAAAAAAAATTATTGAAAAAATCAATTCAGGTAACTTGATTATGTAGTAGAGCTGACATCTATTCAATGTAGCCGCCTTCAGCTTCAATCATCGCCTCGAAACTGGTCCAGAACTGGAAGCATGATTGTTTCACATGCGCCGGCGGAAGGTCGGTGAATATTCAGTGGATGGCAGCGATGAGGCTAGTTTGGAGTGGGACATCATCTTGGTGATGTTCTCGACGTTTGGCCAAATTAAGAAGTTTAGCGGGTTCAGATCGAAGTAAAGAAAGGCAAAAAGTTGTAGGATTCCTCCTGTCTGGGTATCTTTGGATATGTGGAGCAGGGCCGAACCCTGCTGCCACACTTAGGGTCTGCCAGCGGCCACCTCAATACACCACACTCTTCAGCTCATCCATGTATACTTTGTGTTGAGTTTTAAGCCAACTTCGAAGATGTGATGTAGTCTGATGTGGTCCTCATTTGAAACCACACCAAAGACGATAACCGTGGCCAGAAACTTCGTTGAGCTCTGCCCTCAAGCGTTGAACCATCCGGATTTGCATTTGGAGCGTGTTGGCAATAACCCTGTTGCTATAACTTGGATCGTTGGAGAGCATGAGTTATATAGCTGCGCATCTCGGAGCTCGTTTAACATTGTGTCACTTTCTGACATGATAGAAAGCTCCTATCACCCTTGGTATTTGTACACAACTGGCCAACAAGTACATGATCTACAACAAAAAAATAAAACCGGTCTTCATCAAATAAAAATGGAATCATGTATTTTCTATGGCGACAATCTTACCGTTCTACTCTCTCTCTCTCTCTCTCTCTCTCTCTCTATATATATATATATATATATATATATATATATATATATGACAAAGAAAGCAATGCAGATTATTGTGTTCTATGAAATGATTTATTTTGATTTAAAATTTGACTTTAAACTATTAGTTTTTAAATCATCTTTGATGTGTAAAGTTTTAATTATCTGCGTTTCATTTTTGTTGAAGTTGCAATGGGAAATACGTGTTTCTTTTCATTAGTGTTTTGAGTGATATCTAAAACCAAAGAGCCGCATAAAACCAAGAAAAGAATTGAACCAAATCTCTTTTATATTTATATTTACGTATTTTGCTTTTGTTTTTAATTTAAATTCGGATACGCTTGAAAAAAAACGCAGTCAAATCACAGCTGCCTTTTTCCTTGCAGAATATCTTTATCACACACACACACAAAAAAACGACATTCCTTTCCTCATTTTAGATCTTGTTAGGCGCTCTTTTCAAACGTGCCCTTGAGTTGCCGGCGACACTCAACTCGTATCAAATAACGATTTGCACTTCCAGATCTGCCGTTCCTGCTGCCAGCTGCATGTAATTCCATCTTCGATTGAATAACCTATTTTCTATTAGACCGACTAATGCAATATCTGCTTTATCGCTATTTAATAGAATTATAAAATATCATTTAATTAAATTAACCAAATTTGATAGGAAGATTACGATAAAATGTTCATTCTGAAATGTAATAGTTTTTTAATACTTTCTAATTACATATTAGTGGAAGAATAGCTAAAAAATACATATATTACTACTTCAAAATATTATTTATCTCGATAATCACACAGACACACAGACACAGACACACACACACATACACACACACACACACATATATATATATATATATAATGCATTTCTATATGAAAGAAGCTTTGTGTTTCGTGTACGTGTGTATGACAGTTCGTTTCCTATAGACTCCACAACGGCTGGACCAATTTTTCTGAATTTGCACTCAAATGTATTTATGTCTGAAGCAGAAATGACAGGCATATAAAATCAAGAGTAGTAGATTTTTTGATATGACAGTTTCTGTTTAGAGCACAATTGGACCATGGTACTTGACTTTTGCATTTTAAACATCAATTCGACCCATTATATACAATTTTGTATTATAAATTACACAATAGTTTATCTACAGTTCAATGTAGACTACGATGTATTGTAGGGTAAGTCACTGTGGAGAAGCTCGTGAAACTTCCTCCCGGTGTAGTGCGATAGATCTCCAACTGGAGCAGGCAGTCAATCGATTTGATTGGAAAACAAGCGATTTCCCCGATTTCGATGAAAATCAAAATAACTGAATATGAAACATTCATTGATTATGAATCAATCCCGTGTCACGTCTGGTCTTCCTTTTCATATATATATATATATATATATATATATATATATATATATATATATATATATATATATGAGAGAGAGAGAGAGAGATTACAAACATTACAAACATATTTAGGGAAAAATCCTTATTTTACTGCGTGAATAAAAAATATTGTCACAATCAACAAAAAAGGCAAATATTTTGCTGCATACGAAATATACTTAGAAACTTCAAATGCTTTTATGAGAAACTTGTTTTTGCTTATTGTGTGATAACTTCTCTACATCAGGAGCAATATTTGTCAATGACAGGAGCAAAACATCATCCAGCTGCTCGTCACGCAATCTTGTTCTCAAATGACTTTTAATATATTCCATTTTGGAAAAAAAATATTCACAAGCGCATGTACTTCCAAATAATGACATCCACTGTTCGCCTTAGCTATGATGATTTTATATTTTTCGTTTGGCAATATATATTTCTTGAACTCAGCAGTGGATTCAAAATGAAATTTCGATTTCAACGATTCGTCGCACTTTAAGTAAATTAACTCCAACTGATATCCTTCTATCACTTGCTCCACATCTGTTTCGTAAGGAGTACCAAATAACTGGAAAAGAATTCTATAATCATGGAAGTCAGCAAAACGAGAGGGAAACTTGCTTAATAGAGCTCACAAAGATGGCTGGTTTTATATCTCTCTTGTGATTATGGAGACTTGGGAAATGAGAGTAGTTTTCTTTTTGAAGTTGTCATTCCCATAGTCAGAGCTTGCTCGATAAACAGTAGCCAAACATCTCAAATGCAACCGTTTTCTTTCCTTGAAGCTTAAGATTCCGAGTGTTCATAAGGGTTGTGATGTCCACTAAGAAAGCTAACTTGACTACCCACTGTGGCTCTTGAAAGTTAGAATTATCTTGTTCTTTGTTCACTAAAACATAAAAAAAAAACTCTTCTCTCAATGAATATACTAGTTCCAGCATTTTTCCGCGGGTAAGCCATCGAACATTCTAAAAATATGTAAAGTCGCCATACTCTGCGATTTTTTCAAGCATTTCTGAAACTAACGTTGAGAAAAAAAATCAGCCGCGATTCGCCATTTTGTTATTTTTGAGGGGTTTTTTTTCTGTTATTCGGCAGCTTAATCCTACAAGACGTTCAGATAGTGGGTCCTTTGGAGGCAACTAATTTTCCCACTATCTACAATTTTCTCTATAGTACATCATGCTTTCCAAAACCTTATCTGAATTAATCACGTCAGACTGTAAAGGCTATACAAATTTTACAACTATTGATGACTTAGAGACTTTAAATATATTGGTAACTCACATGAATAAACCTTACAAAATATCGAAAATGGCGCCGAGGTATTGTTCAACGTTAGTGTTTTTTGATTGTTTTTCGTTTCTTTCAGCTAAGCAAATTAATGGAGACATAATGGCAGACAGATTTTAATTGCTTGAATGTAAAGCTCTCTTTATAATTATTATGTTGTTTCAAAAACTCAAACGAATGAAAAAGAAATGTTTCCAATTACCAAAATGTTATTTTGTTGTTGTTTTTTTCTAATTAAGAGCCTACTTATGTTAATTCAATTTCCTTCCTTTGTTCTAAATTGTTGAATGTTTTTGACATATGTCAGTGGAATTCTTACTTTTTATCGTGTGGTTAACGATTTACTCAACTTTATTGTAGATAAAAACAACTTATAACGAGTGTTTTTTATTAGAATTAATGCTTATAGTCTCAGTGCTCTTATATTTTTAATAATCTTTTTGAACTCGACTTACACTTTTTTTTTCGTGTATAACAAGCAGCGTGTTGCCCAGGGCAAAAGTAATCAATTCTATTAAAAATTCTATAACTCTCTCTCTCTCTCTCTCTCTCTCTCTATATATATATATATATATATATATATATATATATATATATATATATATATATATATGTGTGTGTGTATATATATATGTATATATATATATGTACATATGTATATATATGTATATATGTATATATATATGTATATATATACATATATATGTATATATATATATATATCACTCTCTCTATCCTTAATTTTATATTTTCTTCCCCAACTTCTTATGTATCCTCCCCATTTTTCTTTTGCTGAACATACACACACATACATACACGCACATATACACACATACACATACAGACACATACACACACACACCTAAATCCTTCTTTTATATAATAGAGTCCTTGGGTAATAGGTCAGAAATTTCTTTTCAGATTAGTATATGATAATACTGGAAAACCGAATCTCCTGACGAAACCTGGCCCAGCTGACCACTAGTTCGTGATGTCTATATTCTAAATTTTAGATTTAAATTACCTAGAGTAACGCAGACCAGGAATATACAAAATTTGTGGAGATTTGTATCAAAAACTAAATTCCCACTTGCAATATGATTATCTAATGTTAGCACATTTATTGAAATAATTTTACTGTAAATCCTATAAACCATTTATACTGATGATCGAGGATTATCTACGTAGCTTGTAGCGTATGATGCTTCCAAATTATCATAAAATATGATTGAGAAGGACTATATCTAGGTCGATGTGACTTTTTCTAGTTGGTTTTTATGTATATTCTTAGCGCTAATGAAGGCTTCACTGATAGGATAATCATGATAATAAACACACACACAAACACACATACATATACATGCACGTTTATAAAGTAAATAAAACTGAACCTTTATGAGAGATGTGTATAAAAATGAGTGTCTATTCTCAGTGAAATGTACATATATATATATATATATATTGCAATTAGGAAAGGAAGACTTTTATGATTAAAAGTAATTTGTATATATATAAATATATATATATGTATGTATATATATATATATTCCTTTAATCTTCTCTCCGAAAAGGGGGGAAAAGGGGGAACAGGAGAGGAAAGAAAGAGAAATGGGGAGCCAGCTGACCGGTTTCGATCCTCGCTTCTCAAAGCTGTATCGAGGGAATTTTTAAAACAAAGACTGAAAAAGCGATTAAAATTGCGTTTTATTCAATTTACGGGGAGAAAAGAAAGTAGGAAAAGGATTAAAATAAAACAGCGTTATGGTCGAATACCCTAGAGATTAATCACGTTCAAACCCAGGAGGCATTCCCTTTGCTTGCAAAGGAAAGGTGTTCTAAGTCGAACGTGAATAGTCTCCAAGATTTTAAGGTGATATAGTAAATGAGCACGACTAAGAATTGAAAAAGAGTCCGTACTAAAGTTCGCTACACAAGACGGGTTTTTAAGTAAATAGTTAGTAATTTAGGACCCGTCCGTTGCCCGGTAGGTTCCATTCCTAATTTGACTGGGTACATGTTGTTGGATTCTTCCATCTATTCTTATATATATATATGTGTGTATATATATATATATATATATATATATATATATATATATATATATATATTAAAATACTGTTTATAAAAATAATAAATAAATAAATAAAAAATACGTCCAAATAAAAAATGGGCGACTTTCTAAGAAAAACACCGGATCTCCGAGACGGAGACGTTAATCATAATAGCGTTTTAAAAAAATCAACAACAAAAACCACGTAAACAGATAAACGATAAAAAATTAAACAGTAAATTGTCTATGGCATCATAGTGTAATGGGCTAGGGCGCTGGACTGAAATACATAAGGTCCGGGGTTCGAATCCTTACAACAGTCAATCTACGCTGAAGAGGAGTAGGGCTCCGAAACACACATGTCCGTAGATTACTGTTTTTAACAATAAATAAATAAATAAATAAATACGTCCAAATAAAAAATGGTCGACTTTCTAAGAAAAACACCGGATCTCCGAGGTGAAGACGTTTACCTTAATATCGTAAAAAAAAATCAACAACAAAAACTATATATATAAGTTTAATGATTAAAGTTAAATTCTATAGATAAAATCATATACAAATATATTTAAGTTGTTGCCAGGATCGTCCTGAAAGTATTACCTCAATGTAATATCTGACAAGAAAATTCACTTGATGTCTTATCTGTGGCTTATATATATATATATATATATATATATATATATATATATATATATATATATATATAATAAAAATCCGGGATATGGGGGCCCTAGGATTCGTTC
>NC_136488.1:59042091-59044591 GCF_053919585.1 Euprymna scolopes
CACGGTAGCCCTCCTATATTTCAGAAAAACTCTTGGCGTTTCTTTCGAGTACTCTGTAACACTCAAACTAGGCACACCTTGATCGACAGTCGAGATTTGTACCACTTCAGGGTAGCTAGAGCAATAAAAAAAATATGTTAGTGTTGGTAACTATACACTGAATCGTTTATAATAATTCTTGCGTATAAAAGAGTACTTCATATCTCTTCAAGGCAACGCGTCGCCCATGTACACTAGGCTCTCGCTCTTAGACAGGGTCTTAAACGTCTGAAATTCAACAGATCATTCACTATCGGCCAAGCTCTGACTCATCGTCTCAATGCTGTACTCTGTACTTGTTTTACAAGTGCTTAATATGTGCTCTGATCACCCCATAGCATCTGTGTCCTTTGAATGTGAATACTTGCGACAAACCTGAAATCAAACAGCAAAATCAGACCCCTTCGTAGTTGAGGTCGTCAAACGCTTGAAAGCGTTCTATTCTAATTTCTTCCCTCTGACTATTAGACTTTAGAATCTTATCCCTTTTTTGGTTTCCCTGGCTGTACTAACTGCAGAGGTTTACATGAACTGTGAACAGAAATCTCGCTGCTGAATTTTTCATAGTTCCCTTTTAGAACCGATTGCAAATAGTAGCCCTTTACTTCCAAACAGCATTATGCCTTGTTTAGAAGTGAACAAAAAAGTAACAAAAATAGTTTTGATTATATTAAATGTATTAAAAAGAGCTAATTGTCCGATAAATAGAAAATCTAAACAATATTGAAAAGAATATTGAAACTCTTTTGTTTTCTATCTTTTTTCATACTTGCTATGATTAAAGACAACCGTTGTTATCTCCTCTTTGTCTACATAAAAATATTATCTTTTCATTAATTCGCGTGGAAAATAAACTAAAATACAACTCTAATTCAATTCTAACGCTTGAATTAAATTCAGTAGAATTTAATTAAGCAAAACGTTTTTCATTTTTATTTTGTATACATTAACTTAGATTATAGAATCGTTTCCAACACGTATTGCGTATCAGCAGTTGTTTTTTATTAAACAAATCTAAAATAGTCGACTTGTCATTAAACAGAATACTTCAACAGAATCCAAATAACATTGATTATCTTTTCAATTATTCTCTTTTATTTATTCAGTTCTTTTTCAACGTGAAGAGTTATCTTCTCTTGATGTTTGTAAACCTCTAGAGGGCGACACTATTTCGATGTAATGCATGAATTAACTTTAATAAAATTAAGTTAAATAAATGAAACTTTCGTTTTCCGTATTTAATCTGCATACATTATCTTAAATTTTGCTTACAATAGCTTCTTTAACAGAAACATGATACGTTAATGTGTTTACCCACTTGAAAAGTATTAAACACATATTCATGACTTATAGCACACTGAAGGGTGCGTGAATTATGGAGAAGTAGTTCACTAATGAATGGGTTATCTCTGACGGAAAGAAACGCTTGCAGAAATAGCGACCCTTCTCATTATAGCAATGATATTGTACTATATTATGTATTATTTGATAAGGGTATCAGAGAATAAGTAATAAGTCATTAGCTAAATAAAAACAAAATTGACATCTTCAGAGAATTAATAGTAAAGGAAAGGCGATACGTTCTATTTGGATTCATCGGATTACTGTCGTGATTTCCAAAACATTTCGTTCGTTGTAATCTCCAAACTTCTTCAGGTGTATCTAGTCGAACTTGGGAATGTTTCTGTCGAACTTGCGAATTATGACGAAATTTCGAACGGAACCCTTTATATTCACTTCACGGGAGTTAATGCTCTTGTTCCGTCAGCCACGACTGAATAGCGGTCAAAATTAATTCGCAAGGACCCGTGGCGCAGTGGTTATAGTACTTGGAGAAATCAATTGTAAAAGTGATTCTCCTGAAGGTTGAAGATTCAATTCTCAGTGCGGGCGACCGATAAATCAACTGCGACTTACTTTTGACCTCTATCTAGTCATGGCTGACGAAACAAGAACATGATACTTTCGTGAAATAACTAAAGGGTTCGCATCGAAATTCTGTCAAAATTTCCAAGTTTGACAAAAACATTCCCGAGTTCGACAAGACTCACCCGAAGAAGGTCGGGGGTTACGTCAACCAAAACGTTGTGAAAATCACATTTCAATGAATCCAAATAATACAAATAACCAATCCTCATCTAAAAACTTCAGAAACGTCACAAAAGTGATAGTTTAAAATATGAGAGTTGTCTGACGACTTCTGCAAATATTGTTTCTTTTTTTTTCAAAACGTCTGTAGATTTATAAATACTTAAACCTAATAAAAAACTGACATTATTTTCCTCACAATCTAACACTTTATAAACAGTTTACATTATAAAGCATTATTCATGTTTCGTTCGTTTTTACGCAAACAGTGTAGACATTTTTTTTCAATGATAATGGCGGCCGTTTTAATTATAGTCGTAAAGATAAAATTGGTTTGTTTTATTTTCATATTTATTTCTTATATTGGACAATC
>NC_136488.1:59047091-59057091 GCF_053919585.1 Euprymna scolopes
TAAATATATATATAAATATATATGTATAAATATATATATAAATATATACATATAAATATATACATATAAATATATATATAGATATATATATATAAATATATATATAAATATATATATATGAATATATATATATGAATATATATATGAATATATATATATAAATATATATTTGAATATATATATGAATATATATATGAATATATATATGAATATATATATATATAAATATATATATAAATATATATATAAATATATATATAAATATATATAAATATATATATAAATATATATATATAAATATATATAAATATATATATAAATCTATATATATATAAATCTATATATATATAAATATATATAATATATATATATATAATATATATATCTAATATGTATAAATATATATAAATATATATATAATATATATAAATATATATATAATATATATAATATTTATAAATATATATTTATATAAATATATATATATAATATATAAATATACATATAATATAAATATATAATATAAATATATATATAAATATATATATAATATATATAATATATATATCATATATATAAATATAAATAATATATAATATATATATCATATATATATATAAATATATATAATATATATAATATATATACCATACATATATATAAATATATAAATATATATATAATATATATAAATATATATAAATATATATATATAATATATATAAATATATATAAATATATATATAGAAATATATATATATATAGAAATAGATATATAGAAATATGTATATATATATATATGTATAGCTTGGTGCGTATTTGTGTATACATGAAAATGTGCGATTGTATGTAGACAAACTATTTGTATAAATAGATATTATATGTATGTATGTATGTATGTATGTATGTATGTATGTAAATTAATATTTGTTCTTGTATTTAGTAGCAATAGCAACAACATAGGAACGCCACCATTGTCGTAAAATTCACTTTCCGAAGTGAAAAGGTTTTTGTTCCGTTTCAATAAAGTAAATGATTTTTAGACAACGACGGCGTTCCGACCTTGCTGCTACCTCTATAAAAAATAATAACAGAAAGTAACTTAATATTTAAGCGATTAAAACCATACATATTTTCCTGCATGTCTTCCGATGACTTATAATTAATAAAAACGCTTTTCAATGAAAAGCTATTTTTTACTTAGAACAATATATTTATTTATATATTTATATTTTAGGCAAATTTATTTTCATAATTAATAAAGATATCTATGCATATATATATATATATATATATATATATATATATATATATATATATATATATATATATATATATGGCTATAAATAAATTCTGGAGCACAAAAGATCACTCATTTTAATGGTACCACTTGCGTCGTCATATCTCTTTCAAGTTTTTAGTTAAAAAAAATAGGATACGCTATTTTTGGAACTACCCGCGCATATTCAATATATATATATATATATATATATATATATATATATATATATATATATATATAGATATGACGACGCAAGTGGTACCATTAAAATGAGTGATCGTTTGTGCTCCAGAATTTATTTATAGCCATCATTATTTAAAATGCACTTGTGATAATGATAAACGATAAATGTGTCGTGTTCAGAAGAAAGTTCTTGGGGTTTTGAACATTAAAATTCAGATGAAAATATCTCAGCTCAAACAAAAAATTATTGGTCGAAATAAGCACCATCAGAATCAACAACCATTTGCCAATGCAAAACAAGTGTATTTATAACAGTAACGTAAACCTCTTGCGTTCTGTGGCGATGAAGTCGCTGAAGAAGTATTTGATATCGCTTAGGCTTCTGAAGCATTTCTCATGCAGAAAATTGCCAAGGTGTTTGAATACGTTGTAGTCCGTAGATGAAAGGTCTAGGGAGTTTGGCGGATGAGGCAGAGTCTTGTGGCCCAATTTGTCCAACTTCTTCAGGGTCGATTTAGCAACGTGCGGTCAGGCATTGCTGTGGAGTAGAATTGGGCCTTTTCCGTTGACTAATGCTGGGTGGTGCTGTCGAAGTTTCTGATGAATTCCATTCATTGGTTGACAGTACTGTAATGGTTTCACCTGTATTTAAAAAACTGTAATGGATGATACCGGTCGCAGACCACCAAACAGCCAGCATGACATTCTTTTAGTGCAACTCTGGCTTCAGGAATAATCGAGGAGTTATGTTGGTATCTAATCAGTGAGCTGAGCGTCGCAGGTTGCCGTAAAGAACCAATGTTTCATCGCAAGTAACAACCCGATCGAGAAACGGGTCGATCTTGGTGAGTAAAAGAAGAAAAGATTACACTTCCTAAGGGCATTTCTCTTGGTTGTCGTTCAATTCGATAGGCATCCATTTATCATTTTTTTTTTACTTTCCAATCTCTCTCAAGTGGTTGGAAATCGTTGTATACGTCACGTCTAATTCAAAAGCAAGTTCTTGAAAAGTTATGCGTGGATTGGCTTCGACTAATCAATTGATCGTTGTCAATATCCGATGACCGACCACTACTCTTATCATCATTTAGACTCTCGTCGCTGGCATGGAATTTTTTAAACCACCTTTGTGCTGTGCATTCAGTGTCATAAAAGGAAAAATACTCATTCTAATTATGAAGAGTAACGTTTTTAGAAGTAGAAATATATATGTGTGTATAAATTAAATGTAATTGAAACTGCATAAACAAACGCAATATGATAAGCAAGAAGTCGTAAAAAGTACAATAGAGTGGACAGATATTTCGCTTATTGTTATTTTGGAAACTACGTCACGAGAATGGGCGTGTGCGTTTTTCATCGTTTTTCTTTTCCCCATTTCTTTTTGTCGTTGTTTGTATCTTTCAGTTTACGTTTCTTTACTCCCCCCCCTCTCTCTCTCTCTCTCTCTCTCTCTCTCTCTCTCTCTCGCTATTATTCTTTCTCTGTATCTGTCCCTCTTTTTTTCCTCCTTTGTACCTTCTCTTCGCTGTCTTTTTCTAATTGCGTGTTTTTATGTTTTCTACATTATCACTCTCACTTTCTTGTTATTTCAGGTTTTGTTTCTTGCATTCTCATTTCGTTCTGTTCATCTTTCCTAATTCTATATTATCATATATATATATATATATATATATAAGAGAGAGAGAGAGAGAGAGAGAGAGAGAGAGAGAGAGAGAGACATGATGATTGCAACGCCTTGCCAGACGAGTGCCACTCTCTCGGACATTTAAAGTCCATGACCCCAAATGCCTGAGGGAGTATCTATACAAAGATGATGTTACAGAGTCTTAGCTTTGTACGACAGCTAAATCTCTCTCTCTCTCTCGGTTCAAAATGTTGAGATCCAGCAACAAGCAAAAGTAAGATAGCCAGTAACAAATTAAACTGCAGACCAGCTTAATGCGGGTACTGGTCTCTCGCTTCATGTTGTTTTTTAATCAGAGATTTGCTTCTCCTAGAAAGGTTGCCTTCACCACGGCTTACGGGAGCCGTCTCCACCCCAACATATATATACACACACAAATATACACGGTGCAAGTTGGCGCTTGACCCCGAAAAAGGGTTGATTCGCCGTTTGGAAGGTCTTGTTGTCAATCCTTCAGGGAGACTAGCCGCCCTCCTCACAAAACAAGTTTGGTGGAGGAACCAGTTAAATCGCCGGTGACCCAACCATGAGGCAGGTACATACATACATACATACATACATACATATATACATATGTGTGTATCGCTATTTATTTTGTTTTCTCTCCCTCACTCTCTTTCTTTAATTGTATATTTTCTTCCAAGTATTCTCTCGCATATGTAATATAAATGCCAAGAGCACATAAAACAAGCCATAACATGGACTGATATTTCGCTTACTTTTATTTTGAAAGCTTCATCACGAGCATGTGTGTGTGCACGCTTCGTATCGTTTCTCTTTTACATATTTCTTTTATTTTGTCTTCGTATCTACAGGTTTTACGTTTTGTTCATCTCTCGCGCGCGTATACACACATTCTCTGTGCGTATTTCTCGATTTTATTTCGTGTTCCTATTTTTTTATTTTTATTTCTTTCTATTTTATGCATTTATTTTAATATTTTCTCTTTCTTATATAGTCTTTCTCTCTTTCTCTTCCCCCTCTTTCTCTCTCTCCCTCTCTCTCTCTCTCTCTCTCTCTCTTTATATCGCTTTTTTATTTTTATATTCTCACAGTGACGTTCTTTGTCTGCAGGTTATCTAATATTTTAGATTTGTACATTCTCTCTCTCTCTCTCTCTCTCTCTCTCTCTCTCTCTCTCTCTCTCTATCTATCTATCTATCTATCTATCACGTTTTGTTTCGCTTTTTTTCTTCTTTATCTCTGTTTTTATGTATTTCTCTTTTTATCTCCTCTCAATCTTTCTCTTACTCTCTCTTTGCTTTTATATTTTCTTTTGTGCATTCTCCTTCTCTCGCACCTGCCATCTTTTTTTACCTCTACCAATAACTGTAAGTGCATGCAACTAGCAATGCAACTATTACCCTACAACAGCCGCTCATAAATACAATCCCACGTGAAACGAGAGAGCGGGAGAGGCAGAAAAGGGTCGTATTATTCGCAATGCTAATAATTCAAACCTTGTTATCTCTGCATATTTGATTTCCTGCTATTCGAGCAGCAGCAGCAGTATCAGTTACGCCTGATAAGACACAACTCTCTGTGTAAGTAGGTTTGAACATAAGAATAAAGAATAACAAGAAACAATCAAAACGAAAAGCAAAATTGATGTGTTTTTTTTTTAAAGAAAGAAATCTTTAACGCTTGCATTAGAGGCCCCCAGTGTTGATAGCATTCACAGACAAGTCAATACCGTGTAGATGGTTAATATTTATTGCGCATGTATCATCTTACTAAGTGTATGATTTTTTAATACTTCCTTTATATATTCTTTTCGTTTTTAAATATGCTCTCACTTATAAATGCGTTGAGAACTTTATAAGTTTCATATTTTTTTAGATAAAGGATTGATTACTGAAAGTATTCGAGTTGATTTTAATTTACAAAACGTTACAGCCGATGTAATCTCCATTCTTCAGATGCGTCTTTACGAACGTGTGGATTCTAATGTGGAATTAAGGAACATATACATCTCAATATTTTCCTTTGTTTTAGAACTAAGTTATCTTATTGTTGTGGTGCCCACCTTCGCATCCCAATAGAACCTTACGCTTACTAAAAAGACTAAAAAATGCACTAGAAGTTGGAGCGAAGATTCACCATTGAAGAATTCAAAATGTTTAGCTGGGTGTCTGGAATTACACTGTTTGATCACCTCTGTTTTAAGGATATCACCAAGGGCTACAAAATTGCACCGATCTATAGCAAGATGAAGGGAAGGTGGCTCATAGGAATGTCACATGTACTAAAAGCCAATAATGACACTTCTTGAAATCTGCTTTTACATTAGAAAGAGTCCGGAAGTGACTGAGAAGAAGGCCGATGAGTAGACAGACATATTTCTAGCACAAAAATCTCAGTAAAAGCGATCTTCACCCGGACCAATCCTGTGCTTGTTCCAAGTGGAGACAAAAGTTCAATTTTTCATACCACGCCTTAGCTCAGGTTTAATGCACGAGGAAATGAAATAAGAAAAGAAACGTTAGTTAAAACAGTTTTTAAATAAAACTGCAGAAGTCTTCGTTACAAAATGCTTCACTTGCATGATTATTTAAGACACGGCTCACCTAGACCTTATATACGTTACATTTGAGAAGGACCACATTATAATCAGCTGTGAAGCAGTCTCGCTGTATTGTGTTCTCCAGGCGTATATTTCTTGGAAATATATATTGCTCATGGATTTTTTGTTTAATTTTATGCTCTGATAGAGGGAAAGGTAAATAATGACAGTTGTTATAGCATTACGAGTATTTGTTTCAGTCGAGCATTTTACATGAATATAACGATAGAGCATATATTTATATATCATTATTTTATATATATATATATATTATTGTTATTTTATATATATATGTGTGTGTGTGTGTGTGTGTTTGTGTGTGTATGTGTGTCTCGTCTGCGATAAAGATAAGAATTAATGTTTCGGCATGTATAATTTATGTGTAACTTTTTATCTAAAGGAAACAAAATGAATTACTTTCGCATGGATAATGGGGACTTCCAAAATATACAAATACACAGATTTATAAAAGCTAACAAACGAAAAGATACGTATGCATTATTTAAAGAACTGTTGTGTTTATGCCTCGTCGTGTGTTAGATTAAGATTCAAAAACTACCAAATATATATTAACTAAGCTTACATTTACGGATCCTGTATCACCCCGAGCTAGTTCTGATAAAATATTAATTACCTAATTAATATTTTATATTAATAACAGTCTCTATTTGACACGAGGGAAGATTGACTGTTACCGATATTCGTCATTAGAACTCGACAATGAATGCACAAAATAGAAAACCAAAATGTCTATGGCCTAGTAGGAAAGGTTGTGGTCGATGGAAATATTTGATTTATATTACTTGCATTTATTAAAAATATTTTCGGATCAAATTTAATTTCAAACGTGATTTTTTATATTTTCAATTCTAGTGCTTTTCAATAAAGAGATATGGAGTCGGTTATCTTACACACGTCACAAGTGTGCTCTCAACACAAAATTTAGACATTAATAACCGTATTCATTTAACAGGAAGGGAGATCGGTTATCACCGGTATTAGTCGTTATACATCGACAAAGAAGAAAAAGAAGGACTAAAAAAGAAACAGGAATGTCGAACTACCTGTTATATTAGATTTATATTTTCATATAATGAAAAAAGTCGTTTAACAACGAATTTGGTCTCAAAGATAATTTCTCATATATTATATTTGTTTGATTTTAAATGGAGTGCGACCAAATTAATTAATCGAGCGTTTATTAGGGATAGGTATGTAAATATTCAAAGAAGAACTCTGGAACTAAATCAAACAACCGATCTCTGATGACTTCATAGCTTTCTTTCTTGCGTTTTTCTTTTTTCTATTATATCTAACCAATTGCCCAAATGAGCATATAGATAAAAGGGAGGACTTGTCGAGAAAGAGATGTAGACGTTTGTTCAAAAGGTAACGTGACCGGGGATGAATTTAGAGAGAGAGAAAGAGCGAAAGAGAAAGAAAGAAAGAGAGAGAGAGAGGTAAAAGAAATGTCTTACTCGTTTCATTTACTTTCTTATCAATGTGCCCAGACAATGCTAGTTAACCTTACTAGTGTAATATAAAATCGATTTAGCATAAACAATTACAACAATCTTGTAACTAATATACCGGAAGCTATATTTAAATCGATCACACTGTTCGTATTAATGGCAGCTGGTTCATATTCGCACTAGATTAAAACATGCGTGAGTCTCAAAAATTAGTTATCCTTCGCATACCAGTTCGTAATAATGTTACAGGTAAAAAAACAGAAGTTAGTTTCTTCCAACCACATTTGTTCCACGTTGGTGAGAGGTGAGGAAACCCGCTAAATTAGCTGAGAAGGACTAACTACACGTTTGCAATTGAAGTGGTTTAATAAAATTAATACATAATAGTTTTGCTACTTAGAAATAGTAAATGTATATGCGTGTGTGAAGACGTCAGTTTTATTCTCGAAATCGTCACCTATAGAGTGCTTAGAAACATGAAAAAAATATATATTCAAGCTTTTTGCAATCATTCCCTTTGTATAGTATACTAACATGTGTAGTATCTGTTCTGATACTACACTTATTGTGTTGTCTCACAGTGCACCTTAAAAACTAATTAACAGTTATGTGTTAACAAGCGGTAATAAATTTTAAAAAATACTTCATCGTTTTTTTCCCTTTGGTCAATGAACGCGAACTCCTTAACTGAGGCAAGTTTTTTTTTTCAATTTAAAGAACCCCTTTATGGTGGGTTGTATTTATCCTCCACTATAAAAACTGCACCTTTTATCTAACTCTACTCCGTACAGTATATTTTAATTGCGTTTTAATTTGTGAAGTTTTCAGAAATCTTAATCCAAAGGGGATGGGAAGAAACGAAACATTTTCTTGTGCTTAGAAACACATACTATGTATAGAAATTGATTTTTAAAATCATTTCTTTAGATAAGTACATTAAGTATTATTTTAATTTATGGAGTTTTGAAATTTGGACTCAAGATATGGCCGTGTTACAAAGAACGTGACATTTTGCGAAACCTGACAAGCAGATTCATTTATGTGTCTTTTCATCGATTGAACTTTGGTTTATGTCTCAAAGGATAAATAAACTTTGTGAACAAAGAAAAGTCGTTTTATTTTTAGAAAAATGACGCTTGTTTATCAAGTGTAAATCAAGCTGTAATTTTTGTTGTTAAATGACAGAAGTACACTGCCTTTTTATGTATGACGCAAGTGTGAAAAGTTGAAAGACTCAAATGGCGCATAGGTCGCATGTTTTACGTGGCTGGCCCAATAAATTATGTCTCCTTGCCCGTAATATGGCTTAGTTAATCAGAACTTTCGGTATCTCCCAGAAAGGGGCCTTAATTTCTTATTTATTGACATAAGATACCTAGGAATAGTGCCTTATATGTTACTCGTCTGAAAATTAGCTGTTCCTTCCTTCATTGAACGATGGAGGCGAAGGTGGTCAAGTGGTTAACGACACGGTCTAACAACCTGGATGGTCCAAGTTCGAATTCAGTTCGTTCACTAAAAAAATCAACGGTTCAGAGTATCGCATTAGTGACACTGCCTACGTGTTTATTCCTTGAATTAGGTTTCCACTATATGGTTTAGTTTTGAGGAGTTTTCTTGTCCTTCTGATGTACTTCTTTCAATTTTCTCCTTCATCTTTGTTGCTTTGATGGTGTCTGCTTCTAGCATTCCCTAAGCATTAGTAGTAGTAGTAGTAATAGTAGTAGTATTTATTCACTAAGACTTCTCATATACGCTATCAGAAGCGATTGCTCAGTGACAATAACTTTCTCCTTTTCTGTCTCCTTTTCTTTCGATAGCTATCGCAAATGACATTGCATTATTACAACAGTCGCTTACCATTGATGTCTTTTGGTAACGACCATTGGTATTCCTTTGGGTTTTGATGGCAAAACCCCTCCTAAATGCTTTTCGTGTTCTTCGCACTCTTTTCGTGAAGGTCTGGTTAGTGCTCTAACTCATCGATCATTCCATCCTCTTTGATCCTTTACGACTATTTGCTGTGGCGCTAGCCAAGACCAACACCAACATTCCTTCGTTGAAAACAACCAGTAATTGAAGGTTTCAGTTATTATTAAAACGTCACCATTTAGTAAAATGCACTCACGAAAATAATTATGGAATTGACTCATTGTCGGTTGAGCGGCGAAGAAACTTATAAGAGGATAACGAATGATCGGTGAAATGAATTCTGGTTCGATTACCTCTGGGAACTGACTCTAATAAGAATGCGTGATCATTGGGCTTGAAGGTGGCCGTGTTGTAATCCGGAGGAAAGCAGTGCCGTTGTAATATATGCCAAAGACGCGAGTCCTTTACGAAGGTTAAAGTTGATCGTTTGATCAACAAATTTCGAGTATTGCTAATAAAACGAATAGCAACCTGCGAACAGGCTACGACACATTTATTAATTCCACGTAGTTGATAACAGTTATGCTAACATGAGAACATAGTTGTTATTATTAAAACAACTTTTTATCTCTGATCATTGTCTTTTTAATATTTGAAAATGTTTTTTTTTTATCTCATGGTGATCGATCATTCGTTGACATTTCGCAAAGGTCGCACGATTGCGTCTCCACGTTTTATATCAATTTTGGTTAGGTATTAAAAGGTTAAAGTTAACGAGCTGATCTCTGTCGGAATGTCTAATCCATTTTTGATTGCTATCGCTATAATGTGTGTATCAACTTCTAACATTAACAGGGAGTGCATGGTATAACTAATATATACGGCGTAACTCATAAAACAGCTTTTTGACTTAAAGTTGAAAATGAATATTCAATAACTCT
>NC_136488.1:59062091-59104591 GCF_053919585.1 Euprymna scolopes
TGTTGCAGACCATCTACTAGGTGGCCAGTTGTGTACTTATCCCAAGAGACCTCTATCATGTTTTAAAGTGACAAAAATGTTCAACGAGCTAAATCAGAGATGCGCCGATGTACAAAGGTTCTCTAACGATCCAAGTTATGACAACGTGACCATTACCAGCACTCTCAAAATGAAAACACCGACGGTTCAACGCTTGAGGTTTCAGCTCAATGTAGTTTCCGGCCTCGATTATGGCCTTTGGTGTTGTTTTAAGTGAGAGCCACATCATGCCTACTCACATCTTCAAAGTCGGCTTGAAAACCAACACCATAGTGTACCCAGGCTTTCTACGGCTTTGTACCCTTCTCCCACAGCCCCCCGTCCTCCCCCGACCTGAATCTTCTGGACTACTTCGTTTAGTCATACGTCGAGAACATCACAAACATGACCTCGCGCAACACCAAAATAAGCCTGATCCCGGCCATCCGCCGAGTATTCGCCGAACTCCTGCTGACGCTTGTGGTAAAAGGCATGCTCCCAGGTCTGGATCAGTATCGAGGCGTTCATTAAGGCTGAAGGCGGTTACATTGAATAGATGTCAGTTCTACAACATAATCCACTTACCTGAGATATTTTCAATAAAAGTTTCAAGATAAAGCTGTAGTGTTAATTTTCTTAAAGCGACAAGATTATCGTTCCACCCTGTCCACACACTCAGTATTATATGGGGACATCAAGTACTAGTCGAATAATACGGGGAATTGACTAGTACCATTCCCTACAACTCGACTTAGCAGCTGATGAAGCGACAGCCTTCCTATTTCCCTCGACTATAGTCGACTACTTTACGCTTACACACACATATACACACATATGTGGGGTGGGGGGTGCACGCGTTCATGCAGCATTTTGTTTTCCAGCATACTCTATATAATAAAATAGACGGGTTTTATCTATTAATTCTGTTTTTGATTCTTTCTAACTTCCGAATAATGGTCTTCACCTATGGCGGGAACTTGCCATATTAGTCGTAATCCGATTACTTTCCAGTCTTCATGGATTCATCGTCAGGGATAGATTAATCTAATTGGTTTTGAACGATTTATCTAATTACATTTTATTTTACAAATTAGGAAATTTTAAAAAAATTATCGAAATAATACAGAATCAAACATACACCTACTGCATATATATAAAACTCTTCTATAATAATTCACTGCATTATAATTATAGAGAAGAAGAAAAAGTATTTAAAAATATTATATACACCCTCACAAAAAACTAAATTAATCATTTAGACTCCCATAAAAAATGAAATTCATCATTTAGACTCTCAAAAAAATAAAATTAATCATTTAGACTCTCACAAAAAATGCAATTCATCATTTAGACTCTTAGAGAAATGAAATTCATCATTTAGACTCTCACAAAAAATGAATTCCATCATTTAGACTCTCACAGAAAATGAATTCCATCATTTAGACTCTCACAAAAAATGAATTCCATCATTTAGACTCTCACAGAAATAAAATTCATCATTTAGACTCTCAGAAAAAATGAAATTTATCATTTAGACTCTCACAAAAAATGAAATTCATCATTTAGACTCTCACAAAAAATGAATTCCATCATTTAGACTCTCACAAAAAATGAATTCCATCATTTAGACTCTCACAAAAAATGAATTCCATCATTTAGACTCTCACAAAAATGAATTCCATCATTTAGACTCTCACAAAAAATGAATTCCATCATTTAGACTCTCACAAAAAATGAATTCCATCATTTAGACTCTCACAAAAAATGAATTCCATCATTTAGACTCTCACAAAAATGAATTCCATCATTTAGACTCTCACAAAAAATGAATTCCATCATTTAGACTCTCACAAAAAATGAATTCCATCATTTAGACTCTCACAAAAAATGAATTCCATCATTTAGACTCTCACAAAAAATGAATTCCATCATTTAGACTCTCACAAAAATGAATTCCATCATTTAGACTCTCACAAAAAATGAATTCCATCATTTAGACTCTCACAAAAAATGAATTCCATCATTTAGACTCTCACAAAAAATGAATTCCATCATTTAGACTCTCACAAAAAATGAATTCCATCATTTAGACTCTCACAGAAATAAAATTCATCATTTAGACTCTCAGAAAAAATGAAATTCATCATTTAGACTCTCACAAAAATAAAATCCATCATTTACACTCTAACAAAAAATGAAGTTCATCATTTAGACTCTCACAAAAAATAAAATTCATCATTAAGACTCTCACAAAAAATTCATAATTTAGACTTACTTAATTTAGACTCACACAAAAAAATCATAATTTAGACTTTCTCAAAAAATAAAATTTTTCATTTAGACTCTCACAAAAACAGAAATTCATCATTTAGACTCTCACAAAAATAAGATTAATCATTTAGACTATCGTTCTCACACAAAAATAAAATTCATCATTTAGACTATCACAAAAAATGAAATTCATCATTTAGACTCAGACAAAAATAAAAACCACCATTTAGACTCTCTCAAAAAATAACATTTATCATTTAGACTCTCACAAAATAGAATTTATCATTTAGACTATCACAAAAAAATTCATCATTTAGCCTCTGACAAAAATAAAATTAATCATTTAGACTCTCACAAAAAATAAAATTCTTCATTTAGACTCTCACAAAAAATAAGATTAATCATTTAAACTCACACAAAAATAAAATTCATAATTTAGACTCTCAAAAAATAAAAGAAATTCATCCTTTAGACTCTCACAAATAAAAGAAATTCATCATTTAGACTCTTACAAAAAATAAGATTAATCATTTTGACTCTCACAAAAATAAAATTCATCATTTTGACTCTCAAAAAATAAAATTTATTGCTTACAAAAAATAAAATTCATCATTTAGACTCTCACAAAAAATAAAATTCATCATTTAGTCTCTCAAAACAATTAAATTAATCACACAAAAATAAAATTCATCATATAGACTATCAAAAAAAATTAATTAATCATTTAGACTCTCACAAAAAAAATAAAATCCATCATTTACTACAATCAGATTAAAATATCTAACCTGATTTTAACTAATAATTCTCCCCTCCCCCCCCCCCCGCGACTGAGTTGCTTGAGTGGACAAACTTAGTTTATGAATTCAAATTTGGAATTGGAAGACAGTATAGGTAAAAACATATACATAGGTTTGACTACGACGAGATTGTCGAGAAGATTAACCATACATCGCTCGGAAAACAGTGTTGTATTAAACCACCTGAATAATCAACATTCATGTTCCTTGTCCCAATAAAGAAAAGCTTTAACTGACAACACATCTATATTTCAATAATAATAATAATAATAATGATAATAATAATAATAATAATAATAATAAACTTAAAATATTAGAAGAATTACTAATAAAAAATAAAATAAAACAAAAAAAAATTACACACTGTAGTAACATCCGTGAACGTTTGTAAAGTTACTAAAATAACTAACTAATAGAACTAATAAACACGTTGTGAAAATTTTATAAATCGTTCAAAACCAGTTAGATTTATGTATCTCTGACGATGAATCCAGAAGGATTTGAAAATACTCACATTTATCACAAATATGGCGATTATGGACCATAATCGTTGAAACGAAATAGAACGGCAGAGCGTGTCGGTTTTAATGAACCATGTAAGTCGTCCAAAATTATGTTCTTTTTTTTTTTTTTCGAAGATTTTTTTTTATATAAACATCCGATGATTACGTGATTAAATATGCAGCAATAGCATTATTTTGCAGACTTCTTAGTTGCAATAAGAAGCAATATTGTAATCGCTACATTTTTAAAAAGCAATAAGTGACCAAGTGAAAACTTGATAGTTGGAACTTGGAAAATCAAATATATATATATTTATATATATATATATATATATATATATATATATATATATATATATATATATATATTGTTTTAATAAATATAATTACGCACTGACACGTGTTTTGTCGTTTACGACTAATCAGAGTGGCTGAATCTAGCAAGATTCGAAATCGGGACCATGGCAAGAAGTGTAAACCTCTACCACCTGGATATCTCGCGCGACTGTTGAATATATCGTGATTTACGTAGATGTTATTTTATTTGTTCTTGTTTTGCGATACGTGTTGAACGAATTCAATTATTTATACGTAAGTGCATTGTTACCTAAATGTGAATTGGGAATAAATTTCCCCTTGACCAATTTGGTACTCCCCAACTGGGGAGCTGCATATGTATTGTTTTTAAAATATAATTATCCATTTGCACGTGTTTCGTCGTCTACAACTCATCGCAGTGGCTGAATCTAGCGATATATATATATATATATATATATATATATATATATATATATATATATATATATATATATATATATAATCTTTATTGTTGGGATTACATTACGAAGCCAAGAATCCTTTTTCCGAGCTACTCCTAAAGAACTGTTGTGAACAAAACCAGGCTTACAACAGAAATACTATATTAGAATATTTATCTCTGGAGAGTAAATTAAACATGACAAGGCAGTCAGCTGAGAATCTATGTATAGTTTGTTCTAAATGTTGTTTTTCTTACCTTTTGAAGTTCAACTATAATATCTTATGATAATATACGCCTTGTATATTTTGATAGCTTTCTTTAATCCACCCATCCTATTAAACAGAAAGATAAAAGGAAAATATAGTCACGATTTTCTTCACTTTTTTGAGTGGGTGGGGATGTAATTCGTCAAACTTAGGAGTCCTCGTTAAGATCAATGAATTATGACCCTTAGGTCACTTTAACGGTTTTCTTCCTGGCATTTGTTATTTTTATTTAACTCTTTGGTTGTTGTACATATGGCCAATTTAAATGGAAATGTTGGTTACGAGATATTCTCGAGTGAATTAAATCTTGGGGTTATAAATTAAATCTCTGGCAGAAATCTTACGAGGAGCGATGAATATATATATATATATATAACTACTTCATTTATTCGCATAAATTTAATATACGAAAGTATAGATTTATGCGTAAACTTTAAGTATTTACTTCAAAAGTGCTCAATACGTAGGTAGAGCTAGTTAGTAATTTATAAAATATATATGGCGATTAAGCTACACTGAATATTCTGCGTTTCATCCAACTATAGGATTCGTCAGGCTTATGCGCGAATTCTGTCGTTGCTTCTTGTTTTTATATATGTTGAGGATTTCTAGTCGGCCAATCAGCTTTCTAGTATCCACCGCGCCCCTTCCTACCAGCCAATGGGCATGCATTTTATCAAACAAAGGATCTGTTTTAGAACTAGGTTAGTGGTTTTAGGTAGTCGATCTCCTTTTTTTTTTTTTTCATACAGTTTGACATCATAGACTTTTATCCCTCGATATCCGAAGAACTTATTAACATTGCCCTAGAATGTGCCGAGGTATACACTGATATATCATCAGAAGAAATCAACATAATTAAAAAATGTAGAAAATCAGTTCTAATAAATAACAATAACCAATGGATAAAAAATAAAATGAAAAATTCATTCGATTTGGCGATGGGTGCCAGAGACTCTGCAGAGGCATCAGATCTTGTGGGATTATTCATTCTATATACCCTCACAAGCATATTCGATACTACGGATATCGGCCTATATAGAGATGACGGACTAGCTATAATAAAAAACTCCAACAAAGTCAAGGGAGAAAACTTTAAGAAAATCATACACAAAGAAATGAAAAAATTAGGCCTAAAAGCGGACATATCAGCTAACATAAAAATAACAAACTTCCTGGACGTCACGTTAAACTTAGATAAAAACACATATGAACCATACTTAAAAGATAACGCTACTCCAATTTACGTAAACCCTACGTCCAACCACCCACCATCAATTATAAAACATATTCCTAACTCGATCGTAAGTAGACTCAGTAATAACTCAAGCGACGAAAATGCATTTAACAGGTCATCCAATATTTACGAAACAGCCCTAAAAAATAGTGGATACAAAAATACAAATATAAGCAACAAAACACCAACAACTATAATAAAATTAAAAACAGAAGAAAAAGAACTATAATTTGGTATACGGCCCCATACAATCAAATGTTAAAAACAAAACTCGGCAAGAAATTTCTAGATCTTATTGAAAAACACTTTCCCGCAACCAACCCCTTACACAAAATCTTCAATAAAAAATACCTTGAAGTTATCTTACAGTTGTTGCGAAAATTTAGAGATGATAATTAAGGCACATAATAACAAAAAACTAAATGAAAACAATGTAAACAACAATAAAATAAACAATAAAAAAGTAGACACCATGACAGAAATAAAACCAACACTAGCAGAAATAATAATAATAATAATAATAATAATAATAATAATAATAATAATAATAATAATAATAACAAACCAACCCCGGACAAGAACAACCATACCATAAATAAAAATACTAATAACGAACAAGATAAATGCAATTGTAGACACCGCACACTTTCCCCAGTCCAAAATAAATGTCTAACAAAAAGCGTAGTTTATCAAGCAACAATATTCGCGAAAGAAAACCCGAATAACAAGAAATATTACATAGTCATGACTTCCTTAGATTTCAAAACCCGATACTATGACCACAAAAGCACATTCAAAAATAAAAAACACCATATAAAAACAACACTAGCGAATAAATACTGGGAACTCAAAGAAAGCGGACATTCGCCGGTAGTCGAATGGAAAATAATGAGACAAGCTACCACATGCAGACATTTAGACGACCCATGTAAATTATGCCTCCATGAAAAATTTTCTATCCTGTACTTTAAAGAACCTCAAAATCTATTAAACTCTAGGCGGGAAATAGCAGACAACTGTGTTCACAAAATAAAACTTACTCTAGGATAGCGATACAAAATAGCTTTAAAACTAACAATAACAATAGGAAAAAAAACAAATAAATAAATTAAATAAACATGAATATACATAAACGATCACATGCGTATATGTATATATATGTATATATATGTGTGTATATATGTATATGTATATGCATTGTTTGTGCACATAGGTATATTTATATGTATAAAAAAAAAGGAGAACGACTATCTAAAACAGATCCTTTGTTTGATAAAATGCATGCCCATTGGCTGGTAGGAAGGGGCGCGGTGGATACTAGAAAGCTGATTGGCCGACTAGAAATCCTCAACATATATAAAAACAAGAAGCAACGACAGAATTCGCGCATGAGCCTGACGAATCCTATAGTTGGATGAAACGCAGAATATTCAGTGTAGCTTAATCGCCATATATATTTTATAAATTACTATATATATATATATATATATATATATATATATATATATATATATATAGCAAAATCCGATCCCGCATTTTGCTAAATCATACCCTGTGATGAGAAGGAAAGTATTTCTTCGAAACCCCGCGGATTAAGGACTATCCACTTATTTTGTGCTTCCTTTTTAAAATTAAATATGTTTTTACCTCTTTTTCAAAGTGTTTTTAACATGTTTTATTTACTAATTTTTCTTATATATATATATATATATATATATATATATATATATATATACACCTATATATATAATACATCAATAAAAGTAGGTCTATTGTGTAATTGTATATTAACTATAAACGAAGTTATCTTAACTTAATTATAATTTATTTTACATAGTATAGAGTTTCTGTACTATTTACAGCGTTCTTATCTCAGCAGATCACAATTAAAAATGCGTAAAAAGCAATATATGTTTGTGTGTGTGTTTTAGTGTGTGCATGTGGGATTGCACATGTTTTTCTTTCGGTTTATTAACCTAAGCGTTTTATCTTGTGACTTCTGTTTAAAAGATATAAACATATTCGTAGATGCATAAATGTGGTAAATAAATCCGTACACATACATTTAAATGTTGTAGCTATTATAATTGCAACATACGAGGGCCCGTAAATGAATATGTTTGTATATTCCTTCAGTAGTAAACAAATGAGGAAAGATAGTATCGCATGGCATATCAGCTCAGATTACGGTTACGTAATTCTACACTGACGAACATAAAATAAACAATCGCACACACGCACACACATGCACACACACAAACACACACACACATACACACACACACACACACATATATATATATATATATATATATGTATATATATGTACTAGCAGATGTCTTCGGCGTTGCCCGGTATAGACTGTAACGTTAAATTTCTTTTTAAAAATTAAGGAAAAAACGGAAAGAAACTGAGACATGTGCATACGAGTATTTTTTTTCCAAACAGTTCACTCCTTGTAAGTAAAAAGTATTACTCGAGCTGAGATCGAAACCAAAACCTTGAGATAGTGAGTCAAATACGAAAACTATTAGGCCAGTTTGCCACGACATTTAAAAAATGTTTTTAAGCCTACTTATTCTTAACATAAGGACGCTGTTATGTGAACAGTCGTGAGAAAGTTGACAAACAGATAAAAACCCGATGATTCCCAAGTACCATTGTTTTCATTTCGACTCTTCAGCAGCCTTTTTTCTGAAAACCGATTAAAAAGTGTTCCATATGTCTGAGTACCCCATATACTAAATTCCAAGTTTGTAGATGAAAGATGTATATAGGTTGAGAGTTATCCTAACACAGACACACACACATGCACACATTTATATATATATATACATGCACACATACATATATATATATACATATAAATACACATATATACTCAAATATACAAATACAGACACACATATACATACATAGGTTGAGAGCTTTCCTAACACAGACACAGACACACATACACATACACACATTTATATATATATACACACACATGCACATATATACGTATAAATACACATATATACACACATATACAAATACATACACACATATACATACATATACACATACATATACGTACACATATATACACATATACATACATACACATACATTCGTCTTCAAGTTCAACGTAAACCAGTTCTTAATTAATCGTCCCCCTAAGTAATCCAATTTACAAAATTCCCACTATCTATGTTTACTACGCTATAATCACATTGACTAATGTATTAAGCCTTATCCTTGAATGGACTCCGGGCCTTGATAAGTGGTGATTCCAGTGTAAAAAAAGTGGCTGAAAATGACACATTTATTGTTGAATCAGTTCCGTTCGGCTTCGTCCGACACGTCTTGAGACACAGTAAAGCGAATATAGTTCCTAACATCAAGACGGTTTCTGGACTTCGTTTTAATAGTCGCCATGTAAGAAATACACATGGTTCCCGATCGAAGGTCCGTGCCCCACTTAGGTGGTTATAGGCCCCTGGTTGAGAAACACTGATCTAGTTTGCATTGTCATTAGGAAAGTGATACAAGATATCTTACTGAACATGAACATGACACCTCCAATCGATAATCTACTCCAGTAACCTCTGCACACTACCTAATGGAGAATACAATAATCCGAAGAAAATAAGTTTTATCCGTTTACTTCTGTTTAAAACTCATGGCAGCAATCTTCAATTCGCGACTTCATTTAAGTTATATGGGATTCATTACTCCGCGACTCCCCCCCCACTAAACAATACAAAAAAATGAAATCCTACACGTATGAGAAGGTGTGAAATTTAATCAACTAAATTATATATGATTGATTATTGAAAGAGACAATAACTACTATTTGGCGCCAAAAGATTCAATTATTTTATTTAGTGTTTTTTTAAGTATATTTTTATTTTTATTTTTATATTGGCACTAAACCAAAAAGAGAAATTTACAAAATCTCATTGTTTGAATAACAATTTTCACGTGTTTCTTTTTTCTTTCTTTTATTTTTTTTTCTTTGCAATGAGAATGTTGATGGCCAGGATAGTTCAGGCGTTCATAGCATTATGGCTTTGGATTGTGTATCTGATTGACGAGTTCGATTCTAGCGTTAATGTGTTAGGTATTCACCAATGAGCTATCCAGAAAGCAAATAAACCTTTTTTTAGTATACGAGGTGCCTTTAATAAGTTTTCAGATTTCTTTTTATTTATTTTTTTTTTTGTACGGGCATTTAAAATTGTCGTAAACTCTGGAATATTCAGTATGTTATAGTTATGCATCCTATGACATGACTGACTAATTTTTATGATTTCATGTTAAAATGAACAGCTACAGCAAGAATTGGATTACGTCCTATTAAAGCCTTATTGTCACAGCTGGGGAATTTCCAAAATGCAATCATGGCGTGAGAACACTTTTAAAAATCGATATGCAATGAAATTCTGCTGTAAACTTGGAAAATGCCACAAAAATGTATGCTTCAAACTTCTACTGCGCCATCTTGCATGAATCGAGCATCAGTTTTTGAATGGCATAAGAGATTCAAGGAAGGCAGTAAGTGTGCGAGGGATGGCGAGAGGCATGGGATTAAGAAATTCATAAAACTAGTGTTAATTTGCCAAATGAAGAATTTCATGGATAAGGACCGTCGTGTGTCTCTAGAAACATTAAGTGCTCAGTTTGTCCTAATACACCAGTCCACAACTCCATTCTTGTCACAGACTATTTGACCAAATATGGACAGTTCTTCACCTTTCCTATAGTCCAGACTTTGCTCCTGGGACTTTTGCTTATTCACTAAGCTTAAGGAAAACCTTAAAGGCTGTCGTTATGAGAAAATTGAGAAGATGAAAGAGGCTGTGACCAGGATCATTGACACACACACACAAGAGGACTTCTATAGGGTCTTCCACAAGTTGTTGGAACTAGTTTCATGTATGCAGTATCTATAAAAGTGCCCATACGAGAAAAGTCTGGAAACTTATTGAAGGGACCTCGTATATGTGGAAACTTTTAATTCTTTCATCCTCGCTTCTTTTGAGCATCGTTATTTCTCTTCGACGCGTTTCGAGTGTCTGTTTCGTCTAGTGGTTTCCGATCGTCTGTTTTACTAAGAGGATCAAAACTTCTTTTGTATGAAGTAAAGAATTGTGATCGAATCGGAGTTACTGACAAAAGTGAAAGTTGGAGGCTGGCCTCCATCCGCGGTGGATATAAAAATTTTGAATCTCAACTTTTCAAGAACGGGTCTCGAGTTAAAATTACTCTTTCAATTGTTAAAATAAAAGAAATTCTATTTCTATAAGAAAATGTCTGTTGCTTATTTTAAACAGGCGTTCAATTCCTGGAATGAATACCGTTGACAGAGAACACAAAGAGACGACTCACCAGCAGACGTTGCTAATAATATATCAATAGCTTGATTAAAAGAGGGCGTGTCTAATATTTTAACACAAGCAAAGCTAGTTACCGTGCCCAGAATGTAACACCAGATCCACAAATGTAACACCAGATCCACAAATGGCCCCGCGACACGAAAATGCCAGAATACTTTCTTCGGCAAACAATAGTAACTCACTTTCAATATAATTCCACCATAATACGTTTTCTTTTTTTTTTATTCCATTTCTCCTTTTTTTGTTTCCTTGTCTCATTTTGTTTTTAAAATATTCTAGTGTGAGGCATTTCCTTTCGTTTTTTTTTTCGCTTTTTTTTTTCATTTTTTTTCAACGTCATCGATTCAGAAGTGCCCAAAACGTGTTGTATTCCTCATGTGCTCGTGTCGTTCGACTATGTTTTTTTTTTTTTATAGCGTTTGAACTTTGCCCCTTGCTTCATCTTTACTTCATCTGTTTCTGGAAACAGTTCAGTTTACAGATTAAGGTTATCGTGATATGCACTAGAGGTGACCTTTGTCAGAAGCCACACGAGCTAACTTAATCACTACTGACATAGGGCCCCCTAATATGCAATAAATATATCGCACTATGAGTCCAGTGCCGGACATATGGATGACATCATAAAAAATTCCATATTATTCTTTTATAAATCAAATGGTACATGTTAAAATTTAAACTTAAACGGGTTTTACACATTATAGTTATTTAAGTAAAGCTATTATTGCCAATTGTTTAATGTAGTGGTGTGAAGTTCGTGTGTTGATAAATCATGTTTTGATGATGAAAAATTACATTGTTCAATGAAAACAATCGTTTAATAATTCTTTTTCGGGTTGTGCTCTATCGGAAACACAGGTTAAAATGTGATTTGATGACTTCAAGTGCGATCGTGCAGGTAAAAATGGTGCTGAATGGTCAGATCGCCCACATTCGATAGAAAACAGCAAAAATGGTTCACGGATTTGTTTTTGAATAATCGTAAAATGAAATTGCCTGAAATCGTAGATATCAGAATGCAGTGGATTAATTGTTTGGCATAGTTTTGAATGAGAAAAGTATTTTCATAATGAGTACCGCATTTGCTTACAATCGATGAAAAATAAATGATTTACCGTGGATTTAGTACTCTACTCCGGAGTTAAATCAACTGGGGAAAAGGCAGAATAATGAGGGAATAATGGAACAACGGAATGAGGAAAAGCTGGAAAAAGGAATTAAAGTATAGATAAATAACATATGAATAGAATGGGTGAGAACAGAATGATGAGATGGGGAAAGAATGGACGAGTAGAATAGTGAGGTAACGACAAAAATGGAATAACAGAATATGAAACCAATGACAGAACGGTGAGGCAGAAAGAATAACAAAAAGGATGAAAACGGGAATAATGGAATAAAGGAAATAACAGATTGAGAAAAGAAAGAGAGTAATGTTATGTAGGAATTACGGAAAACCGAATTGAAGAAGAACATAAGAATGAACGTGAGGGAAACAAAAAAGTAGTATAAGGTACAAAGAAAAAGGCAGGCTTCTTCAGTCTTGGACAGACTATGGATAACCACGAAGGGTTGCTTGCGCGTGAAATTTTTGTAGCAGGAGGTGCGCAATCTCCAACCACACCTCTCCTGGGACGAGATTGTTAAATACCAGTGGCAAGTGAAGTGTATGTACAGGACGACTGGAAACAAATGCCGAGATACGCGGAGAGCACATACAGCGCCTAGAATTCCTAAATGGTCACCCATCTGGTACTAACCAGGCTCAACGTTGCTTAATTTCGGTGATCTGACGAGAAATTCTGTGTCAACGCGATTATGCTGTATAAAACAATTATCTGGGTGTCACAAACAAAATAACAGAATAGAATAATAACGGCATGGAAGGAATAACATGAGAGTTGAATAAGAGAAAAGGGAAATAACAGAATAGGAAAAGAACAAAAAATTGAACGGAGACTAACGGAAAGGGGAAACTAAAGGGGAAACTAAATAAGAGAACAGCGGAATAACGGAATTGAAGAAAACGAAGACCGAAATACAGAATAAATTAAAGAAGAACGGAATAACGGATTGTTGAAGAAGAAAATAATGAATTGGATGAAGAACGGAATAAATGGAATAACTAAAGAACAGAAAAGGATGTATGAACGAGATAGGGAAAACCAGAATGATGGAATGAGGGAAAATAGAATAAGGAAATGGTGGAAAAACTTAAGAAAGATAATTAAATAAGAACGGAATAATAGAATAGTTGACTTTGAAAATGATTAAATGAGATTAAAGAAGAAATGGAATGATGGAATATGTGAATAATTGTATGACGGAACCGAGGAACACAGGAATTAGATAAGAATGATAAACAAATAAGGCAATAACTGATTAAAATTAATTAGAAAAATATAGTAATGAGATTCCAATATTTTCCCGATTCCGATACAATTACCGATTCTCTACTAATGTTCCTATTTTGATGAAAGTACCGTTTCGATTCCGATTCTTAAAAATTTTTAAATATATAATTATTTTTGTTATTTGAGGAGGGTGTTGTTGGTGATAATCTATTGATTTTACTTTTACTTTGAGTTTAAAATCAATAAATATTTATCATTTTATCATTAAAATTCATAATTAATGGAAAATTCAGTTTTAAACGAAAACAAATAAATAAAATCAATAAAAAGAATCGTTTTTAAGCATCGGAAAATAGACTCACATCTTTCCGATTTCGATACAGTACCCCAAATTCCGATTTTTTAGATTCCCGATTCCGATTGATCATCGTAACACTAGAAAAATTTATGTTCTTTTCCTATTAAAATCGATGACTTAAACGAAAAAGATAATCTTATTTAAAAATGAATCCACAAAATAAAATGTGTCCGTTTTCGCATGTGTTTGCTAGTTTGCATAAAGAAAACCATTTTCTCTTATACAGCGCACACTTTTTGTATCGATACGTGAAGAAGCCTTTCTTTCTTTTTATCAATATAAATAAGGTTTTACTTAATGCAAAAATAAAGAAAAAAACACACTCTCCATTCTGACATCAACTTTTCATAAAATACGGTCGACTGAATTTTAGAATGACTGATTTATTGGTGAAAAAAATTAAGCTGGTTTAGAAAAAAAAATCCGAAAACAACAAATTTCGGCGGTTCCTTTTATGAAAACTGAGTACTTGAAAGTTTCCTGGCATAAGCATCCACCCCAGCATCTTCCTCCGGAAGATTATCTTAAAACACTTGTCGTCATCGGGTCGTGTATAGATTATCGATGGCATCAATATTTATCCCTTTTTATTACGAATAAGAATAGAAATTTTACAAAAGACATTATGAAATTAAAGGGTCTGTACTGGAATTGGAACAAACGTGGATGGTTACATTTAATGCCAAAAACTAAAAGCTACTTTCATTTGATAATTATGTGAAATCTTTCAAACCACGAATTGACATAGCTGATAACACCCTTCCCGGGTGTCCAAAGTCCAAACGCATCGGCCTGACATTCACAGACAACGTGAATTGGTTTGAATACCGAAAGGATACTGTAGAGCATTTCAAAAATGGGTTCCCTCTATCGGGCACGTAAGCTTTTTGCACTTGCTAATGTCGTATATATAAAGACACCATTCACTCTTGAATGGAGACTTGGTGCCACTTTTGAGCTGGTGCACCAACCACTAGTCTTTATCTCAGACAAACCTAAAACAAAAAATTGCCTCTAACCTATAAGGCACCATGATATCTACAATGTTCCAAGCTCTGTCATATCACTGCAGTGTTGCAACCTTGTGCTTGTTGTACAAGTATTTCATGGAATGTGTTCCGACGAACTTGCTACACATTTACCTCACAACATAAATACCTTCGACAAACCCGACTTTACCGAGGAGGTTTCTAAATGTTGGGAAAAGCTTTCTTTTCTAATAGTTTCTTTCTTCTTGCCTTTGAAATCCACTTCCGGTTCCTTCTTGATCATATTTTCTATATTTGCTTTCCTACTTTTTCATTCTTTCTTCCGTATTATTATCTACTTATATTTTATTTGTAAAATAAGATTTTTTTAAAAAGTGTATATATGTGTGCATATGTGTGTATATTTATGCATATATACACACATATATACATATTTATTTATGTATATATATAACATATATTGCATATATGAATTAAATAAATATATAAGTGTGTGTTCGTGTGTGTGTGTGTCTGTGTGTTATACATAGAGAGAAAGAGAGAGAGAGTAAGAGAAAAAAGAGATGATATATGAAGAATAGAGGACAATTGTGTCTTCACTCTGACGTTGGAAGGTTGTATAAATACATAGATACATATATATATATATATATATATATATATATATATGTGTGTGTGTGTGTGTGTGTGTGTGAGAGTGTGAGTATATCTATGTCTATATATGTATGTATACATGTGTACGTTTACACACACACACACACATATATATATATATATATATATATATATATATATATATATATATATATAATATAAAGCTGAACGTATGTGTGTGTGTCTGGTCACGAATAGGCTACTATATGGTTGACTATTTTTAAAAACTGATTACATATAATGATAGAAGATGTATCGAGGATCAGGAATGGGTATGTTTGATCTGGCAGAACGGTGGTTCATGAAAATTGTGGGGTCTGCGTTCGCGCCTGGCCCCCAAAGTATTAAAATAAAAAATGAGAAAAAAAAACGTTTACAAGTGTTTTTTATATAGATGTACATAAGAATAGTTTGATAAGTATGTTTCAACTTTAATAGGGATGATATAATAAAATTGTGAGGTCTGCGTTCGCTCTTGTACTCCATGAAAATATGGTACAAACTTTAACAAAGACTTTTCATATCTATTTGCCTAAGTATACTTTGATAATTATGTTTCAGTTTGAATAAATATGGTATGATAAAATTATTGGGTGTTCGTTCGCGCCAGACCTCCATAGAATATAAATATGTCACAAAGTTTAACAATGTTTTTAAAAGGGGGGAGGGTCCACAATAACACCTTAACTTTAATCTTAATTCACGTTAGCTTTTATTTATTTTTTTGAGCTGAATCATATTGTGTCGAATAAATTCACCTCATAAATTCACGTTCTTATTAAAGTGAAAGCCAAAACAAAAGTCGGAACTTTAGACAATTCTCGACACAAATTTTGCTGTTTTTTTCCTTTTCCACTTGCACGTGGGACTCTTTCGAAAGTAGATTAATAGATAAATAATAAAAAATAAGAACGTTACTTGTTATCGTGTCTAAAGAAGGAAAAAATCCCGCTCACGTGATTACATGTCTTTTTAAAAACATTTACATAACCTTTTTATTTTTATTTATATATCTGTTTAAGCTTTTTTTTTGTCAGTGTACTAGAAGAAATTCAGTTGATTAAAACCCTTTCTGCGTGTTCTTTACATTACAATAGTACAACCCAAAATCCGATGGCGCAATACTACACCGTTCAATACTGTAAAATTGAGACGAGGGTGTTCTGCTTGAAAAGGCCGCCATTTTCTTCTTATTCTTATTTATATCGATTCTTTGCTTAAAAAAATAAAGTAATTACGTGTTCACTTTTTTAATATCCCATTTTGCTGTTTCGGATTATTTTACTAAAGTAAGTAAAGCTTCATTATTTTTCAAAACTGTTTTTGTTTCTTTGTTTTTCGATATTTCGTCGATATTATTTAGTAAGAGTGTTTAGCAGAAAAGCCAACAAACGACTACCCGAAAAAATAAATATACAAGAAATAAATGTTACCATAGTCAATAAAAGTTCAGTTCATGTTTTTTTTTTTTTTGAAATAGTTTTTAATGCTCTTTACTTGAAATAATTTCAGCGAACCGAAATTAAAACGAAATTTGAGGCAATAACTACTTAAATGAATTTTTATATCAACTACTCATGCCATAATCGAATATTCCTCAAGCACAAAATAACGGAAAACATTAAAATATGTTTATAAATATTCCTTACGTTGACGGAACTCTCTTAAATTGTTAACACAGAATGCTCAGGTGCCCCTCCTTCAAATTGAAAGTCCATTTCAAAGTCGCTGCCATTTTGATTTTTTTAAAACCGGTTAGTGAATTAAAAAAATTTTTTTTTACAAACTACTTAAAAATACAAACCAATGAACTTTTTTACTATAAATGTAACTTTTATTGACTATGGTAACATTTATTTCTTGTATATTTATATTATTATATATATAACATTTTCTCTTTGTTGGCTACGAATGGAAACGAAGTTGATATAAATAAATATATTTTCGCGAAAATTATCTTTACTTTCATCATCTTTTGCTTAGGATAAAATTTTGGAGTATCAAAACCTATCTCTTTACAACCCTCTCCTTTTCATAACCTATCATACTTCCATCAATCGTAGTCCATTTTCTATAGGCTAATTTTGAACCCAGTCAACGACGGGTACTTTTGCTGGTATATATATATATATATATATATATATATATATATATATATATATATAATGTTTAATATTTACTAGCAGGCCGACAGGCGTTGACCGATCATAAGATACGCTTAAATATGATAGTTTAATTCATGCAGATTACGTATTTAATATTTAAGAGATAATTCCCTATCAATTATTATATTGAACTTTTAAGTTCTCTTTTGCCTCTTGACCAAGATCAAAGTGTAGTATCTATCTTCAGATTCGATACTACAATTTCTTGTACACTCTCAGTGGAGGAGAAATCATTCATGACTGAGACAATTTTTATTTTTGTTCCTTTTCTTCCACGTAAAGAAAAGACCCTGGTGTCTAACTCTGTCCCGTAGGGAGGCATTGCAAATAGGAATTATTATATTGAAACTAATATATAACAGTGAGATCAAAACTTATATATATATATATATATATATATATATATATATATATATATATTGGGTGCGACAACCTAGAATCGAAATCAAAACATTACAATTCTCCACACTCATTCCTTAGCCTCTGAGCTACGCTCATACGCATATATTTATTGCTTGCTTGTTCGAAATTGTTTCTACGGCCAGTGGAAAATTCTGTGGATCATCCTGTCTTGTTTGCTTAAATATTATCTTCGACGATCAGGCGATTCCATGTTTTAGAAAAATTTATATATAAATTTACCTATCATCCCTGGTGAATAGTGAAAAATTCACTTGTTATAAAGAATGCAGAGTTAATTTATATATAAATTCACTTTTCATCTCTTTTTTAAAGGATGGAATCGCCTTATCGTCGAAGACAACATTTAAACAAGTGAGCATTCCCGGACGGTTCACAGACTTTTAAAATTATATAGATATGTAATATATCTACGTGTATTATATCATATAGGCATATGTGTATTATATATATGCAAAGCAGATATATATATATATATGTATAGTATATCTTCTACCTACTATTATATATAAGGATCTGTGTGTGTGTGTTTGTGTGTGTGTGTGTGTGTTTGTGTGTGTCAGAGAGAGGAGAGTTATTTATGGACTAGAAAACGGCTGGACTAATTTTTGGAAAGTTCACACTAAGGTACTTGATGTATCTGGGGTGTTCTTACATAGGTTTTGTATCGCAATGCGTCTGATAAGTATAGAAAAGCGATAATCGAAAGACTCCGATTAAAGAAGGAAGTCCGATTTCAAACAAAGTTAACACTTTTATTCAACCTAACATCACAAGAGTGGTTGAAAAGTTTTATCACCGCACAAGCAGAATGTTTAGCCTATAAAATCAACTGTAGACTATTTTTTAATAGGGACGCGTTCAAAATTATGTCCTTGTCCAGAGCATAATTGATCTATCATACTTGACTTTTGCATTTTCACATTCAAGTGAACCATTATTTACCGATAATTTTTATAAATTCAACGGTAGATTTTCTACAGTGCAATGCAGACTCCAATGTATTGTGGACTAAGTCACTGCAGGGAGGCATGTGGAGTTGTAAAAAATCAATTGCAAAAGTGATATTTTGCTGAAGATTGAACGTTCAATTACTAGTGTGCGCGACCGAAAATTGCAATCGCGAATTGCTTAGAATCTCCATCCAATCATGAGTGACGGAACAAGAGAATACTACTAACGTGAAATAAATAAAAAGTTCCGTTCAAAATCCCGTCCAAATTCCCGAGTTCGACAGAAACATTCTCGAATTCGATAAAATACATCTGAATTAGGTCGGAGATTCCATCGACCGAAATGTTGGGAAAATGACACTCAAGATGAGAATAGTAATCCGAAGAATCCAAATAATAGAAATAACTAATCCTCATCTCGAAAGTTCAGAAACAAAAGAATTTTTTTTTTTTTAGAGGTTTCCTTAATTTTAAGATTGAGCCGTAATTACAACTGATCAATATCCTGGATAGTTCACGTAGAAACTCAAACGTTAGTTAATTTAGTTTTAAGTACTCAGAACTCGAGATAAAGCAGATATGTTCAACCACAGTGTCACCCGGGAAAAATAACTATTCGGCTTTTGTTACTGTTATCCGGGTGCCATAATTAATAATGCTAAATATCCTTCATAAAGCAGTAGTAACGAAAAAGTGTATTTTGGCAGTTTAGTTGTGGTCTTTAGGGGTCAATACAGCGCTCAATATCCTGGATGAGAGGGGGGGGCTTGTTTTATGTATGTCTTTTTTTTGTTTTTGTTCTTGTGGCCTCCTTAAATTGAAAGATGTCCACTATCCCAGGCAGAGCATCTATATTTAAACGCAGTGTTCTGTCGTTCTGTTGTTGCCCGGAAGTGTTCAATATTTTGGATAGAGCAGGTTGTAGACCAAAAGTTCTCAATATCCTTAATAGAAAAGGTATCTTAAAATGCCGCGTTGTCAACATCAACATAAGTATGCTTTGTTATATTATTTTATACGAGTAAATCTCCTCGGTGTTGAACCTATTTACAATGCCTCCCCACGGGACAGAGTTAGACACCAGGGTCGTTTTTAAACGTGGCAAAAAGGTACAAAAATAAAAATTGTCTCAGTCGTGAAGGATTTCTCCTCCACTGAAAGAGAACGAGCAATGGAAGTGTCGCATCTGAAGAAAAGATACTACACTTTGAGGTATTTATTTGCTCCCCCACTGAGCAAATTAGGCACAAGGACGATTTTTAAAGTGAGGAGTGAAGGGGAAATGGGGACCAACTCCCCGGGGAGTAGGGGAGCTGGATAGTGACAATTGGTATGAAGGATTGCCCCTACATTGATCAAGGTCTTATATGTGGAGTTGCCCCCACATCTGGTCTTTGCTTGTAGTATCTGCCGGAACAGATGGTATTTATTTTCTCCCCCACCGAGCAAATTTGGCACAAGGCCGATTTTTAATGTGAGGAGTGAAGGGGAAATGGAGACCAACTCCCCGGGGAGTAGGGGAGCTGGATAGTGACAATTGGTATGAAGGGTTGCCCCTACATTGACCAAGGTCTTATATGTGTGGTCGCCCCCACATATGGTCTTTGTTGCAGTATCTGCCGGAACAGATGGTTTATTTGCTCCCCCACCGAGCAAATTAGGCACAAGGCCGATTTTTCATGTGAGGAGTGAAGGGGAAATGGGGACCAACTCCCCGGGGAGTAGAGGAGCTGGATAGTGACAATTGGTATGAAGGGTTCCCCCTACATTGACCAAGGTCTTATATGTGGAGTTGCCCCCACATATGGTCTTTGCTTGCAGTATCTGCCGGAACAGATACTACACTTTGATCTTGACCAAAACGCCGCATCTGCCGGAACAGATGGTATTTATTTGCTCCCCCACCGAGCAAATTAGGCACAAGGCCGATTTTTAATGTGAGGAGTGAAGGAAGGGGGAAGGGGAAAAGGAGACCAGCTCCCGAGAGGTTGGAAATGGGAGCTGGTTAAAGGTCAGACATGTGGGGTTGCCCCCACATCTGGTCTTTGCTAGTCATAGCTAGTCATAGCTTGCAGCATCTGCTGGAACAGATGGTATTTATTTGCTCCCCCACCGAGCAAATTAGGCACAAGGCCGATTTTTAATGTGAGGAGTGAAGGGAGGGGGAAGGGAAAAAGGGAACCAGCTCCCGAGAGGTGGGAAATGGGAGCTGGTTAAAGGTCAAGCATGTGGGGTTGCCCCCACATCTGGTCTTTGCTAGTCATAGCTAGTAGTATCTGCCGGAACAGATGGTATTTATTTGCTCCCCCACCGAGCAAATTAGGCACAAGGCCGATTTTTAATGTGAGGAGTGAAGGGAGGGGGAAGGGAAAAAGCGGGCCAGCTCCCGAGAGGTGGGAAATGGGAGCTGGTTAAAGGTCAGGCATGTGGGGTTGCCCCCACATCTGGTCTTTGCTAGTCATAGCTGGTCTTTGCTAGTCATAGCTTGCAGTATCTATCGGAACAGATGGTATTTATTTGCTCCCCCACTGAGCAAATTAGGCACAAGGCCGTTTTTAATGTGAGGTAAAAACCAGCTCCCCCAAAAGTAGGCAAAAAGGGGGCACTCTGGTTACCAAAAATAATAATTGTCCCAGTATAGAGGGCCCCCCTCCATTGACTGGTACAAAACATCTCAAGTGCAGTATCTGCCAGAACAGATGGTATTTATTTGCTCCCCCACCAAGCAAATTAGACACAAGGCCGATTTTTAATGTGAGGAGTGAAGGGAGGGGGAAGGGAAAAAGGGGACCAGCTCCCGAGAGGTGGGAAATGGGAGCTGGTTAAAGGTCAGGCATGTGGGGTTGCCCCCACATCTGGTCTTTGCTAGTCATAGCTTGCAGTATCTGCCAGAACAGATTGGATTTATTTGCTTCCCCACTGAGCAAATTAGGCACAAGGCCGTTTTTTAATGTGGAGATGGAGGAAGGGGGAGGGAAAGGGGGACCAGCTCCCGAGAGGTGGGGAACGAGAGCTGGATTAGAAACTGTTGGTATGAAGGGTTGCCCCTTCAGTGACCAAGGTCGGATATGTGGGGTTACCCCCACATATGGTCTTTGCTAGTCATAGCTAGTCATTGCTTGCAGCATCTGCCAGAACAGATGGTATTTATTTGCTCCCCCACTGAGCAAATTAGGCACAAGGCCGTTTTTAATGTGAGGTAAAAACCAGCTCCCCTAAAAGTAGGCAAAAAGGGGGCACTCTGGTTACCAAAAATAATAATTGTCCCAGTATAGAGGGTTTCCCCTCCATTGACTGGTACAAATTATCTTAAGTGCAGCATCTGAAGAACAGATGGTATTTATTTGCTCCCCCACTGAGCAAATAAGGCACAAGGCCGTTTTTAATGTGAGGTAAAAACCAGCTCCCCTAAAAGTAGGCAAAAAGGGGGCACTCTGGTTACCAAAAATAATAATTGTCCCAGTATAGAGGGTTTCCCCTCCATTGACTGGTAAAAATTATCTTAAGTGCAGTATCTGCCGGAACAGATGGTATTTATTTGTCCCCCACCGAGCAAATTAGGCACAAGGCCAATTTTTAATGTGAGGAATGAAGGGAGGGGGAAGGGAAAAAGGGGACCAGCTCCCAAGAGGTGGGAAATGGGAGCTGGTTAATGGTCAGGCATGTGGGGTTGCCCCCACATCTGGTCTTTGCTAGTCATAGCTAGTCATAGCTAGTCATAGCTTGCAGTATCTGCCGGAACATATGGTATTTATTTGCTCCCCCACTGAGCAAATTAGGCACAAGGCCGATTTTTAATGTGAGGAGTGAAGGGGAAATGGGGACCAGCTCCCCGGGGAGTAGGGTAGCTGGATAGTGACAATTGGTATGAAGGGTTGCCCCTACATTGACCAAGGTCTTATATGTGGGGTCGCCCCCACATATGGTCTTTGCTTGCAGTATCTGCCGGAACAGATGGTATTTATTTGCTCCCCCACCGAGCAAATTAGGCACAAGGCCGATTTTTAGTGTGAGGAGTGAAGGGAGGGGGAAGGGGAAAAGGGGACCAGCTCCCGAGAGGTGGGAAATGGGAGCTGGTTAAAGGTCAGGCATGTGCGGTTGCCCCCACATCTGGTCCTTGCTAGTCATAGCTAGTCATAGCTTGCAGTATCTGCCGGAACAGATGGTATTTATTTGCTCCCCCACCGAGCAAATTAGGCACAAGGCCGATTTTTAAAGTGAGGAGTGAAGGGGAAATGGGGACCAACTCCCCGGGGAGTAGGAGAGCTGGATAGTGACAATTGGTATGAAGGGTTGCCCCTACATTGACCAAGGTCTTATATGTGGAGTTGCCCCCACATATGGTCTTTGCTTGCAGTATCTGCCGGAACAGATGGTATTTATTTGCTCCCCCACCGAGCAAATTAGGCACAAGGCCGATTTTTAATGTGAGGAGTGAAGGGAGGGGGAAGGGAAAAAGGGGACCAGCTACCGAGAGATGGGAAAGTGGAGCTGGTTAATGGTCAGGCATGTAGGGTTGCCCCCACATCTGGTCTTTGCTAGTCATAGCTAGTCATAGCTTGCAGCATCTGCCGGAACAGATGGTATTTATTTGCTCCCCCACCGAGCAAATTAGGCACTAGGCCAATTTTTAATGTGAGGAGTGAAGGGAGGGGGAAGGGAAAGGGGGGACCAGCTCCCGAGAGGTGGGAAATGGGAGCTGGTTAAAGGTCAGGCATGTGGGGTTGCCCCCACATCTGGTCTTTGCTAGTCATAGCTTGCAGTATCTGCCGGAACAGATGGTATTTATTTGCTCCCCCACCGAGCAAATTAGGCACAAGGCCGATTTTTAATGTGAGGAGTTAAGGGGAAATGGAGACCAACTCCCCGGGGAGTAAGGGAGCTGGATAGTGACAATTGGTATGAAGGGTTGCCCCTACATTGACCAAGGTCTTATATGTGGGATTGCTCCCACATATGGTCTTTGCTTGCAGTATCTGTCGGAACAGATGGTATTTATTTGCTCCCCCACCGAGCAAATTAGGTACAAGGCCGATTTTTAATGTGAGGAGTGAAGGGAGGGGGAAGGGGAAAAGGGGACCAGCTCCCGAGAGGTGGGAAATGGAAGCTGGTTAAAGGTCAGGCATGTGGGGTTGCCCCCACATCTGGTCCTTGCTAGTCATAGCTTGCAGCATCTGCCGGAACAGATGGTATTTATTTGCTCCCCCACCGAGCAAATTAGGCACAAGGCCAATTTTTAATGTGAGGAGTGAAGGGAGGGGGAAGGGAAAAAGGGGACCAGCTCCCGAGAGGTGGGAAATGGGAGCTGCTCAAAGGTCAGGCATGTGGGGTTGCCCCCACATCTGGTCTTTGCTAGTCATAGCTAGTCATAGCTAGTCATAGCTTGCAGTATCTGTCGGAACAGATGGTGTTTATTTGCTCCCCCACCGAGCAAATTAGGCACAAGGCCGATTTTTAATGTGAGGAGTGAAGGGAAGGGGAAAGGGAAAAAGGGGACCAGCTCCCGAGAGGTGGGAAATGGGAGCTGGTTAATGGTCAGGCATGTGGGGCTGCCCCCACATCTGGTCCTTGCTAGTCACAGCTAGTCATAGCTTGCAGCATCTGCCGGAACAGATACCATCTGTCGGAACAGATGGTATTTATTTGCTCCCCCACCGAGCAAATTAGGCACAAGGCCGATTTTTAATGTGAGGAGTGAAGGGAGGGGGAAGGGAAAAAGGGGACCAGCTCCCGAGAGGTGGGAAATGGGAACTGGTTAAAGGTCAGGCATGTGGGGTTGCCCCCACATCTGGTCTTTGCTAGTCATAGCTAGTCATAGCCTGCAGCATCTGCCGGAACAGATACCATCTGTCGGAACAGATGGTATTTATTTGCTCCCCCACTGAGCAAATTAGGCACAAGGCCGTTTTTAATGTGAGGTAAAAACCAGCTCCCCTAAAAGGGGTCACTCTGGTTACCAAAAATAATAATTGTCCCAGTATAGAGGGTTTCCCCTCCATTGACTGGTACAAATTATCTTAAGTGCAGTATCTGCCGGAACAGATGGTATTTATTTGCTCCCCCACCGAGCAAATTAGGCACAAGGCCAATTTTTAATGTGAGGAGTGAAGGGAGGGGGAAGGGAAAAAGGGGACCAGCTCCCGAGAGGTGGGAAATGGGAGCTGGTTAATGGTCAGGCATGTGGGGTTGCCCCCACATCTGGTCTTTGCTAGTCATAGCTAGTCATAGCTAGTCATAGCTTGCAGTATCTGCCGGAACAGATGGTATTTATTTGCTCCCCCACTGAGCAAATTAGGCACAAGGCCGTTTTTAATGTGAGGTAAAAACCAGCTCCCCTAAAAGGGGTCACTCTGGTTACCAAAAATAATAATTGTCCCAGTATAGAGGGTTTCCCCTCCATTGACTGGTACAAATCATCTTAAGTGCAGTATCTGCCGGAACAGATACTACACTTTGATCTTGGCGGCCAAAAGGCCAAAGGGAATGAAGTCGTATATACTAATAAAAAATTGTTCATTATTCTAGGAGAGCAGATGTGTTCAAACTCGATTTTTTTTTTCAATTTCTTTTTATGGCCCTGGACAACGCCATGTAGCTTTATCGGTCATTTATAAATTTGATAATAATATCCGTATTCCGCGTGATACTTTTGTTCAGATCTATTTAAAAATAAAATGGCAGTCATGATAGTTTTTCGGGATTTTTTTTTTTTTTTTTTTCATTAGTGATTTGCATGGAAGTGACGTGCTATCACGTCTCGCTCAAAACTAACTTCCGACGCCTAGATGCGCATTATTAAGAAATCACCGATGATTCCATCATGTAACTTTAGTGTTTTCGTTCTGTGCCATTTAATTGTGATCTTTCTGATCAGACGATGCTGAGGAATAATTTCAGACTGTGATATGTTGCACTCGGTACTCAACCCGTAAAAGCTATTTGTGATTCCACTTTCGACATTCGACATCCGCTGATATGCCTAATATGGCAACGGATTATATTTCAAATTCTTCCTTTATCTCCAAAAAGCAGTTATAAAAGACTGCGGATTAAATCTAATCTGCCTCGACATCTGTAAATAAAATATCCATTTCTTGTTGAAAGGGTTTTAAAAATAACTCCACCTTTGTTTGTCATGTTGCAACACATACAAACATTCGATTAAATAGTTGGTTTTAATAGCTTCATCCAAAGTCAAGTCGCTAGTTTTTTTCGGAATAAAATGTAGTCAATGAACTTGTTATATTCAAAGTCCATATTTTTTCGGAATAATAGGCGGACTTATTTAGTCTTGCTATTTTTAACAATCTATTTAATATAGATATTCATACCTTCTAAAATATGAAGCGAGGGTTTTTATCCTCGTCTGAAATTATCAATTGCATCCAAATAGCATTTGGCGAAAAAGCATGTTCATTTTCGCTATTTTCATTCCTATTTGGTACTGTTCGTAATAATAAACTTCAAACTGTAATTATTCTTTTGCTGTAGCTTTCCTCCGGATTTTGCAGTCGTCGTTTCATTTGTTTTTCTGCTGTTATAGTTTCTGAAAATTTCGCACGTTTTTTGTTGTCTTTCTTCGTTACTTTGTAGCTGATCGAACATACTGAAACTTCAAGTCAAACATACTGAACTTCAAGTCTTCCACATTTAAAAAGTTTCTTTATAAGTTTTGCTTTATGAATTTCAATCTGACGCTGCTAAAGTAAGAAAACAAGCAAAATATAAAGCCTTTTCTTTTTTGCTAAGACAAAATATATTTTAGTGAGTTTTTCGCGTTAATGTTTTACGGTTAGACTTTAGTTATCTTAAAATAAATGTTTGTAATTTCGAGGGTGATATTTTTCATATAAACTGAAAGTGTTCAACGACTGCATCATGACATGGTAGTGAAACAGGGGCACTCAATAACAATTTTCATGAAAGAAAAAGAAACATCTGGATCAGACAGCAAACTGAAGTAAACAACATAATCACCCTCATCATTACTATACGAATGGCTAAACGTAGATATACACGCCAATGTTCGAGATCTATATGCAACATATTAGCATCTAAAGCGATAGAATAGACAATGAGCAACAGACGAGACTTACTTTTAACAAGTACAACAATCTTTTTTGAACCACCAATTGCCATGGCTGATAACACCTTACCGACAAGTTAAACAAACACCTCGGCCCAACATACACATATAACAAATATTTAAAGAAACGGTGAGAAGAGGCTGCCGTGCTATAAAATTTCTCCCACTTTCCAGTATCCAATATCTCTACAATATATTACTCCCCATATGCACGCGGTATTGCTGTCACATGTAGGTCCGTCACTGTCTCCAAAGCTCCGGCCCCGTCGCATCGCCACAATGCTACATCTATATGTTTTTTTTTGTTGTTTTTTTAAATAATTATTTCATTGGAATGTCCTCTGATGAATTTGCAACTCTGGTTTCTCCTTGACGAAAATAAACCAAACCAACTCGATAATCACTCAAATTAAACCCATCCATTGTGTGCGTTTTGAAATGCAGGAGCGATTTCTTCTGCTTCTTTTTTCAAACTGATATATATATATATATATATATATATATATATATATATATATATATATATATATATATATACGTTTTATTTTTTATTACCGTTTCTTTCTGTTAAGTTACATTATTGTTTCGGCTACTCAGCCGTTTTTTTGGCCGTCTGTAGCGTCCTCAGACTTTTACAGAAAAGTTCTGTAAAAGTCTGAGGACGCTACAGATGGCCAAAAAAACGGCCGAGTAGCCGAAACAATAATGTAACAACAGAAAGATACGGTAATAAAAAATAAAGCGCATATTTGCTCTACAACAGTATTGAGCACTTTCTTCAGTTTTTATTAATTACCATCTCCACTAAATATATATATATATATATATATATATATATATATATATATATATATATAAAGAGAGAGAAACGATAAGAGATTAATAATTGTGAAATAATCAATCAAGTTTTCATAGTAGAAAACATAACAAAATCATGTTTATATGTACGATCGTTTCGGAAACAATATCCTTTTTATTCATTCGATATTTACAAATAAAACCATCGGGAAATAAATAAAATATTCCTGGATATCGTCTCCTCATCAGCATAAATGGAAGAGGAGGAGAGAAGACACCAAATTTTAACCAGCTTATTGAAGTAAATACAGTTTGTGAACCTTTGTAAAAGAGTATTTTCATGTTGTTTTTTTTTATAACCGTAAGGAGGCGTCTCAGTACGCAACCTTTTTTCATAAGGATTTTTTTTAATCTAAAAGAGATTGTTGGTATTTGTAACCATTTTTATAAAAATCTAATTGCTGTGGTTACACCTATAAAGCTTATCATAACTGCAATACTCAGAGCACAGCACCTTTAAATATATTTTACTGAGACTTTGCTCATTTAGACCCTGTCTATTACACAATGCATATATGTGTGCATACATATACACATAAAATAGTGCTCAATTTCATAGATGTGACAGGTGCGTGAAATAATGCAGTAGGTCACTGAAAACAAATGTACTTAGTATTGTAAATACAGCTGATATGTGCAATGATATAATTTTAATCTTATTAAATCTTATGTTGTATAGTTACCTCGATAGAATATATATGAAAGCTGTGAGAGAGAGAGAGAGAGAGAGAGAGAGAGAGGGGGTAAGAAAATACAGATTCAACGGGTAAATAGAAATAAAAAAGAAAAACGAAAATAAAGAAAAGTAGATTTTATTGCATATGTTTTTCTTTTTAATTTTTTATTTTAGTAATGTTTCTATTACAAAAAAGCTTTTTCATCGAATTAGCTTACTTACACAAAATGAATTTTAACATATTCCAGGCCTGCAAAATATATTCATTGATTTAATTTTTATTTTTTTTTTTTTTTTTTTTTTTTTTTTACATAGGCATCACCACATTATCAAGGCCCAGAGGCCACTCAAGGATAAGGGTTAAAGAGTGTACAGTAGAAGTTGGTCAATATAGTAATCATTAGTAATGAAAATTTGGTAAATTTAATAACTTATATGGAACGGCTCATCAAGAACTTATTTACTTTAGACTTGAACAAAACCATATTGTAGTCAGCCGGAAAGCAGGAAAACGAAAGACAATTCCACAGGCGTGCAGTTCTAAGAAAGAAGCTTTGTTCATGGAATCTACGTTTAGGTTTAGGCACAGATAAAGAGTGGGGGAAATTATTGATAGTGTTTACAGCTAGACGAGTGTTTCTTGTGAAAGTTTGGCGAGGGGGGACCATAGATTGAAGCTCAGTTGAACACTTTCCATGAAAATAACGATACATCAGAGACAAACTCGCAACATCTCTTCTGTGAGATAGAGGTTGCAAGGAGGAGAAAAGGACATCTCCTACGAGGCTACGAAGTCTATTTTGAACTCTATCAAGGCAGGACAAGTTCTTTCTAGCAGCTCCTGCCCAGATGTGGCAACAGTATTCCATCCTTGGACGTACCTGGCTCTTATATAGATAGAGAATAGCATCAGCAGTGAGATATCTACTGGATCGATAGAAAGATCCCACCATTTTTCCAGCGGCCTTGGCAACAGATTTGATATACGTGTTCCATTTAAGATCAGGAGTAATGGTCAAGCCCAGAAGCTTGTCAAAACTTGAGGCCTCCTGAAGACGAGAGCCATTCATTTCAATTGATGACAAATGTGGATTAGAATGTTGATGATGTAAAGAGAGAAGCTTGGTTTTAGATGCATTAAAAGTAACCAGCCACTCCTTTCCCCATTGTACTACGTGCTCAAGATCAGAGGAGAGAGAATTGGAGAGAACTTGCTCGTTTACTGTCTTAGATGTGGTACCATAAATGGTAGTGTCGTCAGCATAAATGTCTACAAATGATGTAAGGATATGATTTGGAAGATCATTAATGTAGATCAGGAAAAGAGTTGGGCCCAGGATGGATCCCTGAGGGACACCGGCATTAATATTGTGAGCTTCTGATTTTTGCCCCTCAACTACTACTCTTATGAATCTATCAGAAAGAAATGATTTAATAATTGAGAAGACTTTTCCAGCTATACCATAGCTAGCGATCTTATGAAGTAAACCTTTATGCCATACCCTATCAAAGGCTTTAGATATGTCAAGAGCAATTGCCCTAGAAAGATTGCCACCGTCGAGAGATTTGCTAATCCTATGCGATATAACTGTAAGGACATCTGCTGTAGATCTAGCAGAACGGAAACCATATTGAGTGTCACTAAGAAGGTTATTTTTGTTGAGATGTTTGATTACTTCTGTATTTAATACAGATTCTAGCAACTTACTCATGACGCACAGGAGACTTATTGGCCTGTACTGAGAGGGGGATGAGCGATCACCTGAATTCTTAAATACAGGGCATACTGATGAGATTTTCCAAATTAATTATGATATATAAAAAAAATAAATACAAGTTAGATAATCATTTCTTTCAAAACATGAGCATTATTAACAAAATTTATTTTATAAACTTAAAAAATTAGAATGTTACTCTATAGGTGATCTCGGTTGTTTCTAACAGGTTAAGGTTGTGGGAAGTAGTGTTTATTAATACTAGGTTTTGGATCTTAAATCTTTTATAGTAAAAGATAGGTCTTATTTTTAATGCTGTCAGTTCGTGATACGTATATATGTTTGATATTTTTATAGCACATTCTTCTAATATAAAGTGAAGTTGCATTCGATTGCAGTAAAGCAGTTATGTATGCGATTGCCATAACTAATACAACCATCTACATATATGTAGATATATTGAGCTGACAAGATAGTTACTGGGCAATTTTCAAATTTGATTTCAAATTATGTATTTTCAAATAAATTTTCTTTAAAATACCTTTACTTTTTATATCATTTTAAAGGATTTTCTTTTGTCCTAATCGTTCGCATTACAACTGTTTTAACATTAGTATGTCTTCATTTTCAGACTGTTCAATATAAGATAGAAAAAAAAGCAAATTCAAACAATTTTCTTATGTCAATTCAAGCTAGGTCAAATACTGATGAAACAGCTCGCGATAGCAACGGGGCGTTCCGGTTAGAAACCACTACTGAACTCACAGCACAATGGTACTTTAAGAAATTTCGTGGCAGCGACGAGAGTCTTGATAATAATGAGCGTAGTGGTCGGCCATCGGATATTGATAACGATCATTTAGGATCCTTAGTTGAAGCCAATCAACGGACAAATATTCAAGAACTTACATTGGATAAACAAAAAAAAATCTTGATAAGTGGGTGCCCTACGAATTGAATGACAATCAAAAGAAACGTCGTTATAAACTGTCATCATTCATTCTTTTACGAAACAAAAACGACTCGTTTCTCGACCAGTTTGTGACGTGTGATGAAAGGTGGGTTCTTTACGACAATCGGCGACGCTCAGCTCAGTAGTTAGGCGACGACGAAACCCCAGAACATTTCCTATAGCCAGAGTTGCATCAAAAAATGTTGATGATGACTGTTGGGTGGTCTGCGACCGGTTTCATCCATTAGTTTTTTTGGATGCAGATGAAACCATTACGGCGGTGAAGTATTGTTAATAAGTGTATGAAATGCATCAGAAACTTAGATAACAATACCCAGCATTAGTCAACAGAAAAGAAAAATTCTCCTCCACAACAATGCCTGAGTGCACATTGCTAAACTGACGCTGCAGAAGCTGAACGAATTGGGCTATGAAACTCTGCTCCATTCGCCATATTCTTCTGACCTCTCACCAACCGACTACCACTTTTTCAAGCATCTCGAGAATTTCTGCATAATAAACTTGACTTGATCGTCACCAGAACACACGATTCTATCGTTCCTGTGATCGGTACACAACTGGCTAACTAGTAGATGGTCTGCAACAAAAAAAGAAAACTGGTTTTCATCAAATGAAAATGGAATCATGTGTTTTCTAGAGTGACAATTTTACCGCTCAACCCTGTATGCATATTGATTTTACTTTATTTGGATTTTATTATTGGATTACGTGTTCCTCGCGGATCCTACTTTCATTCACGCTTTCGAAAGCATTTTTATAACCAACATCTCAGTTTTCGATATTTCTACTTGATAGTAAATTTGTTTCACTTTATTTTGCTAAAAGTATAAATTTTGAAAACTCTATTGATTACGAAAAAAAATTATATTCCGTGAATTTGAACATATAGGTATTTAATAACGTAAATGTTTATTCTTCAGCATTTAAATGTATTTCTATATCGTGAATATGGTGCATTTAAAAATAACATAATATTTTAGTATTTTCGTATTTTTTTAAAGATATATTATTATACAGATATGTACATTTTTCTATATTGGGATGAGACACTTCCGAAAGCAGCACCTAAATAAAAAAAAACAGACTTTTCGCTTGATGAGATTTCAGTTAGTTTAACTATACATCGAAGTATTGTCATGCTAGTGTAGTCAAAGTTGTGCATACTTCTGTAAATAAATATTGATGTATAAATCGCTTTATAAGTTATTGAGCACTATTATATAAACCCGGTTTTGTTTTCTGAATTTTTTCATATGAATACATTTTTACGTAGAATATATATATATATATATATATATATATATATATATATATATATATATATATATATTGGCAGGAAAGCTTATAGGAGGAATGTACTAATCAAAGAAAAAGCAAATTCCAAAACCAAGTATAAATATAGTTATTTATATCTTAATCCCAACCAAATAAAAAAGCTCAATACATTCACTGACGATAATAGAGCTTATGATAAATAATAATAGGAACAGAGCTGTAAAGTAGAAGTTTACAAAAGGTTTTTATTATTCGGCAAAATACTCCAAAGCTGGTAGCTAGGCAATCCTTAATCCGCGGAGTTTCAAAGAATGCTACCTTTTCTTATCAGAAAAAAAACTGTTAGCAAAATAATCAGGTGGCCATTTTAGCATTTCTATGGTTACTGCATAGTATGAAACTAAAAGTTTTATTAGTTGTAGTCACAAAACTTAAAAAAACGTAAGAATATAAATATGGAAAACAGTTCATGCAAATAGATCATTCAGAGTTCAACATTAAGATAAAAAAATAACTAACCGTCTTCAAAGAAGAGGTCCAGTGTAATGGAGGTTATTATTTGCAGGTAAATGAACAACAATAGATGCTCACTTCAGTGGTTGAAATTGAAAAACAAAACATCAGAAATTGGAGTTCAAAAATTTGAAAACAGGCAAAGTAGCGCTTTCATTTTGACCGGATGAAAAGTTGAAAGTGATTGGAGAAAAGAAAAAGAAGAGAACGTAGAGTTGAAAGTGGGTTATGCGTTGTCATGGCAATGAATGTCAGACGACCGGAAACATAGCAGGCAGAGAGTTTTTGACTTCTAGGATGGATATGTGGGTTGACTAATTCTAAGAGAAATTAGAGGAAATCTTCAGGTGTTTTGTAAGAAAAATTAAAAATTAAAGGTTATTGGAAATAATAATAATGCTAGCAATATCAACTTATAATAATAATAATAATAATAATAATAATAAAATCCTAATGAATATAATAATAAAAAAATAGAAATAAAAAATAAGAATAATTATAAAGATGATGAGAAGAATTAGCATTCTTTGAAACTTCGCGGATTAAGGATTCCTAGTTACCAGCTTTGGAGTATTCTGCCGGATAAAAAAAAATTGTAAACATCTACTCTACAGCTCTGTTCTTATTATCATTAATATATATATGTATATATATATATATATATATATATATATATATATATTAGTTTTGAGGCGATTAATCGAAATCGGAAATTGAAAAAATCGGAAATTTTACAAGTAATAAGATCGGAAAATTTGGAGCTTAATTTCCGATTCCAAAACGATTCTTTTATTTTTTCTTAACAATAAAAAAAAGAAACAAATACGAAATGATTTATTTATTAAAAGTTGTTCATTTACAACATACGACTAAAAGTTACGGAATCGTTTATAGATTTTACAATTATTCTCATAGTATTTATTTTATTTATACATTACTGTAAACATCCCTTTGTAAACCTTTTCGCACACATTCGCTAAAGGTTTCAGGGAGTTAACACGAGATATTAAAAGATTATAAATGTTACGAACATGTTTTTTTTTTTATTTCGTCAGCGCCGCCTGGAAACTATCGTCTGTCATCGATTTCTGAAATAATAATTTTTGATGGTACTTTTTCACATTAGACACCAGTGAAAAATATAGATAAAAATTTCAGTTCATCAAAATCTTGGATAACATGCAAAAAGGGAAAATCTTAAAAGTTTTCCGAATTAAAAAATAATTTTATCTACATTGGAATTATTACTCCTCACCACTAAAGGAGAATGAAATTCGGTGATTTTTACTGTAACTAACAGACCGAAAACGAGACGAAAACATATATGCAACAAATAAATGTTCTACATATCTTGATAATTTTATTTGTGTTTAAATTATTATAAGACGTGTTTTAGATCAAAACAAAACGAGTTAAATTAAAAAATGACTATGACTCACAAGACCCCTTGATAACCGCTCAATAACGAAAATTAATTAAAGCTGGTAGAAACACATCTAGTCAGAGCAAAATGCAGTTTAACCCCTCCACACAAAAAAAATTGTGACAAAATGTTTCTCAACTGTTTCTGGCAAATTGTAGTGTACTTTTTAACATACTAAAAGTTTATCAAAGTATGACCCCCGGAAAACTGTTTCTTTCAAGATGGCGTCGAAGATGGCCGCTGAAACCTTTGAACAATCATAATCTATAACTATCAACTCAAATTTGATGATCTTGTTGTCTATTCCTATATTTTGGAGGACAACGAACACATTAAGACAATTATCATTAAGCTGTTACATTATTATGAAATTTGATTCTTGACCTTGAGATATTCACTATCATCTTATACATAAACACAACAAGTAATAGTTAAAAGAATTTATTCCTAGAGGTATAATTAGAGCAAACTAATTATGAGCGTCTTGTATAGATTTGTTACTTTACAATACTCATGTTTATATAATGTTCTAATTATATCAAATCGTGATTACATTTAACGGAACCTTATATGTTCATGAATGTATGGAAAATCCCAACATCAGAACAATCTCCTTACGGCAACTACTTTGTGGTTCATCAAGGATGAATTGTGCAGCCTTCTAATACAAATGTTGGTCAAAAGTTATAATGTTGGGCAGGTTGTGCTTCATGGCAAGATTGCAAACAAAGTCTAATGCAGGCACAATGCATGATTTGTCTTCAGAGTACATATTGATTATTGTTAAGAACTTGACTGAGGATTTCCCGGAGTGCTGGTTCCTCTGACGCAAGATATGCATCACCCCCTGCCAATTTGGTGTTGCCTATTTGAAGCTAAGGGAGACTTCCCACGGAATATCTATTCTCTTGCTCTAGTCAAGAAATATTGACAGATCCTCGAAGACTATTCCATGACAAGCATGTCTTGCTAACATGTACTCCAAGACAAGAATCTTTGTTTTCTTATCAGATTTCAGTTCTGAGATCTGCTTTTGTGGAATTGGATAATTCGTCTGTTTTCAGGGATGACACCCATTCAATGAAATGTCCCTTTGCCATCCAGAGTGGTAAGATTGTGATCCACATTATCAGCCGCAAAAGGAACAGACATTTCCAGCAAATCTACCCCTCTACCATAGAACACCAGGTTCCACACAATCTGATGCATTTTTTTTCAAATCTCTTAATTTTTGTATATAAGCAGCAAAATCCCATTTCCTGAAGAGTATCCACAATGACCTTTTAACGAAATAGATAACGGACTTACACAGCCGTGCAATGACAGCTCGTAGCGGTGCAATGATAGCTCGGGGACCAACTACCTGAATTATAGCATGGATAACTGTAGCAACCTTGCGTCTTGTGTCTTTCCCAACGAACAATGTTTCCAGTGCTATTTTAAGACTAGTTGGAATGAATGAAACGCTGAATCAAGCTTTAAATCCCCACTATTTAGATACTTAATATAACTTGATAAATCTGGCGGCAGTTCCAATAAAAGCACATTTTTTGAATTTTTCATCATCTTCCTGGAACTTTCTTTTGTAATATAATCTCAGAATCTGCGATGTTTGTTCTCTCACAGGAACAATATCGTCCAATCCCCCTTTTTCAGAAAATATGATTGAATCCTTAAAGCTCTTTAAGATGCTTTTTGATCCCCCGATTTATTCGAGAGGGACCTATGTTTTCAGTGGCGTGCGTGCATCCGACCATGCGTTCGTTATTCCAGACGATTACCAGATAACGTCCATTAGTTTTTTTACTGGAATTTTGCTACAAATTGTATTTCATTAAATAGATGTGCACAGTATTTTTTTTTTGCGAAAGTTCCTGTTGCGTCCTCAAAGGTAAAAAAATATGACTCAAAATGGCCCCAAATTGCAGGTTTTGCCCCATAACTTTTGATCCATCCATTCGATTTTGCTGAAACTTGTCCCAAATGTGGAGTCCATTGTTTTTAATATAAATCCTGTATGGGTGACCCTTGCAAAATTCTGGTTCACGTCCCGGGGGGGACTTTTAATGCTAAAGCTCCCCTTCTTGTAGCGCGTTTTCATAGTTCTAAAGAAAAACTTGATATGTCGGACTATATAGTGGTATTTCACGGTAGTCAACTCAAATATACATGTGTTAAGGCCTGAGACTGCATTGTTATCCATTTACACTAGGATTTGGCGTCCCCAGGGGCTCAAATAAAAGTTGATAAATGCTCCAAAGTGGCCAAAAAGAACACATTTTGCCCTATAGCTTTTGATCTATCCATTATATTTTGCTGAAAGTTGGCCAAAATGTGGAGGCCTATTGTTCTTAATATAAATTCAGTATGGATGACCCTGGTAAAATTCCGGTTCGCATCTCTCTGAAACTTTTAGGGCTAAAAAACATGTTTTTTTTAGTTCTTTTTTTCATATTACTCAAAAACTTGATATGTATGTCTATATAGTGGTTTTCCATGGTGCTGAATTCAAATATACATGTCTTAAGGTGCGAAACTGCACCTTTTTATCCATTTTCACTGAGATTCGTCGTTCCTAGGGGATTAAAAGAGGTCACAAATGCCCCAAATTGCAAAAAATGACACTTTTTACCCCATAACGTTTGCTCAATCCATTAGATTTTTTTTTACATAGGCATCACCACATTATAAAGGCGAAGAGGCCACTCAAGGATAAGGGTTAAAGAGTGTACAGTAGAAATTGGACAATATAGTAATCATTAGTAATGAAAATTTGGTAAATTTGATAACTTATATGGAACGGCTCATCAAGAACTTATTTACGTTAGACTTGAACACAACCATATTGTAGTACGCCGGAAAGCAGGAAAACGGAAGACAATTCCACAGGCGTGCAGTTCTAAGAAAGAAGTTTTGTTCATGGAATCTACGTTTAGGTTTAGGAACAGATAAAGAGTGGGGGAATTATTGATAGTGTTTACAGCTAGACGAGTGTTTCTTGTGAAAGTTTGGCGAGGGGGGACCATAGATTGAAGCTCAGTCGAACACTTTCCATGAAAATAACGATACATCAGAGACAAACTCTTCTGTGAGATAGAGGTTGCAAGGAGGAGAAAAGGACATCTCCTACGAGGCTACGAAGTCTATTTTGAACTCAAGGCAGGCCAAGTCCTTTCTAGCAGCTCCTGCCCAGATGTAGCAACAGTATTCCATCCTTGGACGTACCTGGCTCTTATATAGATAGAGAATAGCATCAGCAGTGAAATATCTACCGGATCGATAGAAAGATCCCACCATTTTTCCAGCGGCCTTGGCAACAGATTTGGTGTACATGTTCTATTTAAGATCAGGAGTAATGGTCAAGCAAAGAAGCTTGTCAAAACTTGAGGCCTCCTGAAGACGAGAGCCATTCATTTCAATTGATGCAAGATGTGGATCAGAATGTTGATGATGTAAAGGGAGAAGCTTGGTTTTAGATGCATTAAAAGTAACCAGCCACTCCTTACCCCATTATACTACGTGCTCAAGATCAGAGGAGAGAGAATTGGAGAGAACTTGGTCGTTTACTGTCTTAGATGTGCTACCATAAATGGTAGTGTCGTCAGCATAAATGTCTACAAATGATGTAAGGATGTGATTTGGAAGATCATTAATGTAGATCAGGAAAAGAGTTGGGCCCAGAATGGAACCCTGAGGGACACCGGCATTAATACTGTGAGCTTCTGATTTTTGCTCCTCAACTACAACTCTTATGAACCTATCAGAAAGAAATGATTTAATAATTGAGAAGACATTTCCAGCTATACCATAGCTAGAGATCTTATGAAGTAAACCTTTATGCCATACCCTATCAAAGGCTTTAGATATGTCAAGAGCAATTGCCCTAGAAAGGTTGCCTCCGTTGAGAGATTTGCTAATCCTATGAGATATAACTGTAAGGACATCTGCTGTAGATCTAGCAGAACGGAAACCATATTGAGTGTCACTAAGAAGGTTATTTTTGTTGAGATGGTTGAATACTTCTGTATTTAACACAGATTCCAGCAACTTACTCATGACGCACAGGAGAGGTATTGGCCTGTACTGAGATGGGGATGAGGGATCACCTGAATTCTTAAATACAGGGCATACTGATGAAATTTTCCAGGAAGATGGGAAACTATTCTCCTTAAGACAACGTTTAAACAGTTTTGTAAGTATGGGCGCTAGTTCAGGTTTAAGTTTTTTGAGTACTATAATTGGAATACCGTCAGGGCCAGTTGCTTTACTGGAATCAAGGTTTTTGATTAGCTTGGCAACATCACGTACAGATATACGTATATCACATAGCGTGTTTTCTGATACAGGAGGAAATATTGGGGGTTGGCGGCCTTGATCGCAAAGGGTAGAATTAGCTGCAAAGTTCTTGACAAAGAGTTTGGCTTTGTCTGATGCTGACGAGATTACCTCAGGTCCATTGATAATAGTTGGGATGGAGCACACGCTTCTGTTCAGTATTCTGTTTGCTATTTGCCAAAACTGGTGGGAACCAAGCCGCTGCTCAGCTACTTTGGACTTAACAGATTGAGCATACAACTCTTTTGCGTTCTTTATTACTTTCTTACAGTGGTTGCTGGCAGTCCTGAAAGCGACTTTAGTTTCCACACATCTATTACGTTGGAAAGAGTGGAAAAAGTGATTTCTGTGCGCAATGGCAGCAGCACATTCTGGAGAGAACCATGGCTGGCTGTTAGGTTTTTGCTGAAACTTTTTCGAGGGTATGAAACGGTCAATACCTACAATTAACCATTCCGTCAGGTCTAATACTATAGAGGACACATCCTTTTTAAACATGGAATGCAGAGGTAGATCAGATATAAATGTACGGAAGCTATCCCAGTCAGCCTTAGTGTATCGATATAATGTACGATGGAGAGGTACGTCTGGGGACTTATTACATTTCATTTTTATCTTAATTGATACAACAGAGTGATCGGAAGATCCAAGAGGCGACAGAACAGAAACTGAACATAGTTCAGGGCAAGTTGTGAGATTTTTCTGAAACTTGACGAAAATGTGAAGACAGTGTTGGCCCTTCACACTTCTCACATCCATCATTTCTTTACTATTTTTGTGACGTCATCTCACATGAAAAAGGGGACCATGCACTCGCGGCTTGTTCAAACTGTAATTGTCATAGAGTTCAGAATCGGGATTGGAAAGATAACCTTTCATTGTGAGGTTCAAAGATATCACAGTTAGTTGTTCCTCAATGTTCAGTTCTTGGTAGGCACACATTTTCTGAAATGCTTCATACTTTAGGACAGCCTGACTTTCTGCACTTGGCAGCAGGAACATGCTGGAACTCAGAAAGCCCAGACTTGAGTTCCTGAAATTGTTGTTATATGAATGGCAATAAAGGATATCTGCAGCATGTAAATCTCGTCAATGATATGCAATGCGTCCCTTTACAATCATTGCCCAATCAGCTTAACGAGATTCACAGACCTTCGAAATTGGTTCCACAAATTTGTACCTGCGTACCCATCCAAATATACATCCACAGAATATGCGATCATTTACACTGTCAAAACCTCCACTTGAACCTCTTGTGGTTCTCTTTTCTTTGTGACAGGGTTTTTAATGTTTTTTAACATTAATGTACTGTTAACAACAGCTTTATGCACTTTCATACCAGTTTCAATTACAAGATCGTCTTTTCACTTTACACTGGCATCATTGATTCCTTTTGCCAAATTCCGCTAAATTGCAACCCAATTATCACTGGAATTCTCAATCTACTCCTTGTAGATTGGACAAGAAGCTTGATTGACTGTGCTCGCACTCATTGTTGAATCATATCTGAAATAGAGAAAGATGCAAATTAATTATGCAGTTAGATCCAATCAAATATATGGGAAATGCCACCTATACCCCTAAACATTGGCTCATAATAGGCAAACACATTTTTTATGATCTTAACGTATTCTTTGTCACACCCACCAAAAAAAAAATGTACGAACAGACACCAAGATCATCAAATTTGAGTTGATAGTTATAGAATTATTATCGTGCAAAGATTTCGGCGGCCATCTTGGACACCATCTTGAATAAAAAAAAAAAGAACAGTTTTCCAGAGGTCATATTTGGTAAACTTTTAGTATGCTAAAAAGTACATAAAAACCTACCAAAATCAGTTCAGAAACTTTTTGTTAAAATTTGGGGGCGAGTAAATGGGTATTTTACATATATTGACCCTAGTAATTAAATAAATGTCAACAATCAAGAGAAAATGTGATGGTCTACCAGCATTTGTTTCGATTTTTGAGCGATGAGACAGGATTTTTAAAAATTAAAATTGACCGGCGATTATTATCACTTTACGTTAAATTTATGTGCGAAACTGCTTACCTACGCGAAATTATAAATTGATTAAATGTTTTTCTTTCTACTATGTAATCGTCTAAAATGTAGAATCTCGTATTAAGGGAGTGATTTAGCTAAAAGTCTTAATTTTTTTTATTATTTATTTATTTATTTATTTATTCATTTACAGCAATGCAAATCAATCTGATTTAATTTCGAGATAAACCATTTTTTATAGAGGGGAGGTAGAGAATAACTGATGTCCGTTACAATGTTTATGACGGTTTTATAAATAGTAATATTTTCATGTAGAAACTTATTCTTCACAATTGTTAACAATTCTGTTCCTGAGCTATTTTCCCATGTTGCAAACTAATCGTCGATACTTTTTACTCATTTATGAAATTTTCAAATTTATGAGAACTAAATGCAAATGAGATTTTTTTTAAAAAAGAAAATATTTTAAAAAATCTTGTTTATCAATTTTCAATCAATTACAAAGAAATAATTAGAACAAATATTGGGAATACTCTACTCTCGTAATGTACGCCCCCATTATAAGTGTATTTTGGTGTTTTGCGAAATATAATAGGGGATTCAGTCATATAAACATTTATAAAAAGAATCGAATCTTTAATTTAATGATAAGAATTTTTTAATCGGAATCGGTACTTGTATCGTAATCGGGAATTTCGATCAGAATCGGTAATTATATCTGGATGGGGAAAAATTTTGGAATTTTCTCATCACTAATATATATAGAGAGAGACAGACAGAGAGAGAGAAAGAGAGAGAAAAACAGACAGACAGAGAAAGAGATTAAACGAATACAAAATTATTCGATATATCACGTATTACCTAGTTGTAAAAATAGAGAAATCTCGATAAAAATATTTATCAATTATTCAAATTATCTTGAAGCCGACATAATCACGGATCCTCCGAATCGGTTTGTGCTGTCCATAATTAAATTCTCCGACGGAATTGTAGACAACCATCATGTGGTCTGTTTCAAAAATATTAAAATTTGTAAACAGTCTTGATAAACACATCCAAAAATATTTTAACCGTATTAGGAATATTTTAAATAATTAATTTTAAATTTCCAAAAGATTCCCCCTCCTTTCGGAAGCATTGCGATATTTCGGATTTATAAATTAATGGCGAAATATTTCAATTACTCAAGCAAATATTGTAAAAATTTTGTATACAATTTAGAAATCATGTAATAAGCGAACGAATGTTTATGAAAGCTAGACGCAGTTATCAGCAAATGTACAACTGTTTCTCCTAAATTAAACTACAGCTTATCATTATGTGCTAAGCACAGTAGGAATAATAATAATAATAATAATAATAATAATAATAATAATAATAATAATAACAAAACAAAAAGATGAAGAAAGAGCAAATAGAAGAAAAAGGCGAAAAAATAAGTAAAAGAAGAAAAAAGAAAAAATGATGATAATAATAATAATAATAATAATAATAATAACAAAACAAAAAGAAG
>NC_136488.1:59109591-59149591 GCF_053919585.1 Euprymna scolopes
GTAATCATCTGCAGAGCTCCCACTACACTTACTTCTCCATGTAGTCGTGCATGTCTTATATTGCTTTTGGCATATATTTCCTGCATTCTCTTATATGGTTTATTGTTTCGTCTATTTGCGCACAGAGTTTACACTTACTCTTTTCTCCTGTTTTGTCTATTTTAGCTTTTATGTGATTAATTATGATCGCGTTGATATGTGAAGCTGTCGGTACAGATTCTGTTTCTCTGTTCATGTGTCCCTTTCCATTCAGGTGTTGTCATGATTCTCGTCTTTTGTTATTCTGATGAATCGTTCAGGTAGTTCTTTCTCTTTCCACTTTTCTTCTCTTGTCCTTTTGCTTCTGATTTCTTCGTTGCCAGTAGTGTTCTACTTGGCGGCGTCTCTCGCTGCGGTGATCTTTCTTTCTGTATTCTGACCTATTTATTTTTCTAGGTTGTTTATTCTGCCGTCTACGTGATTTTCTACGTTTATAGGTTCTCTTCCTCCTTCGATCCTTTTCACATAGAGTCTGTCAGTATCGTATTTAAGATGTTTCCTCGTCTACTGATCAAGGTGTCTTAGTTCTTATTTAGTCTATCTTATCAACGGCTCAGAGTGTCTTATTAACAATAGTAATTAGTAGTAGTAGTAGTAGTAGTAGTAGTAGTAGTAGTAGTAGTATTTCAAACAATGCTATCAGCATCATTATCAGAAGGGGTTTGACCACACCTGGAGGAGAAGCTCTTCTCTTTCTTTTTTTTTCGACATTGTTTTATTCTTGGCTGACGTAGGAGCCGTTTGTCTGCCGAATTCGTCTCTTTATCGAGTTTTATACACTCCTTTAAGTATTTTTTATTGCTGCAGGGTCTGTTTTGTCCCTCTATTTGTCCACCTGTTGTCTACATATCTCGAACCCTGATCTGCCTACATATGTATTGCGGTTGCTATAGTTGTTTGTAGAAGTATTTTAAACCATTGGCATTTATTTTATGTATATTGTATTACTAAACATATCAGCACGATTACCTTTATTCATATGTTCTGTAATATTCTCATCTGAACACGGCCTTCTTTAGTTAAAAGAAAGGGAGTCATCTTCCATCATGATAATGTTCGTTCTCACATAGCACTATTGTCCAAAGATCTTCTAAGTGATTTTGGTTGGGAAATGTTGCTCAATGCTGCATATTTTCCTGGCCTAGTTCACTCGGAATATCATTTATTTCGAGAATTACAAAACCATTTTAATTGTTTGTAGTTACCCTCATGAAAAGAGATTTAACATGAATTAGATTCATGTTTCACGGCAATAAACGCGAGGAATTTGCAATCTCGTTAAATCAACGTATAATGAGCAAAGGGTGGTATTGTTATGAATAAAGATTTTCAAAAATGCAGTTTTTCATTTTCAAAATGAAATTTTCAGTTGGAAAAGACTTTCATGTTGACATGATAGATCTCTCTCTCTTTCACCCTCTCTCTCTCTCTCTCTCTCTCTTTCTCTCTCTGTCTCTCTCACTCTCTCTCGCACTAGCTGTTTCATATTCTCTTATTCTTTCTCTGCTGTCTGTTTTTTTTTCTGACTTTCTCTTCAACTAATTATTCCTTCTGTCGTCATATATGTGTATTATAACGTTTTAGAGATTCCTCGTTTTTTTCCTAGATTTTCACACCGTTACAATTGTAGTCCTAAGTGGTTTGGCTCGAACATCCACCAAGGTACTGGAACGCAGTTCCAGTCGCTCGCACGAAGATAGAGTTGATATGACGTTGGAGTGATGATCTCCTTAATCTTCCTTCTTGCGCTGAAAAGAAAGATCATTTAAGTTTGCTGTTTAATTTTTCTTAAGTTCATTCGTAAATATTAACAACAATAAACAACATTGACTCTGGTTGTAGTTTTGTTATGAAATTAATTATTCACAAAAGAGAAAAATAAAATATTAATGCTGTACAGTTTTTCACAGGAAAATCAAAAATAAAGAAATAAAATGTCGTTTGAAAATTTTCTGGTAATTACGATAATCCATGAACAAGGTATAGTCTGGGTTTGAATAACCGATTTCTAGCTTTTGATCGATCAAAGGATAGGTGCTTTCCGAACGGCGGGGTGTGGAGCGGTGGACAGCTTTCCACGAGTTCAAACTTACTACTGCAAACTCTGCAAAACTTCCAAAAACTCTTACTTTTCTTGATCTGTACCAGCTTATATATGCATGGTTGGGGTGGTCCGGAACATACCAAGGTGTTCCATCAAACCAATCAACGTCCAATCCGTCAATTGTTTGTTCTGATTGGATAATCAGCTACCTCTCCTCCACATCAAAATTAGGTAATTTTCCACATAACAGGGTTCTCATCGATGATTTTCTCAAAAACTAGGAAACCTATGATGATCCCCGAGTCAATATTCTACTCTAAGCACAATCTAGATCTCCAAAATATCACTTTTAGAGTAATATAGTTTCATAAATTCGACTTTGTTCTTTCCGTTACAAGAAAGATGTATTTCACATCGGCGATCACGCCATCTTTCTTCCAACTGGCAGGGTTACTTGCTGGGTTTTATTTTGACCTGCCATTAAAAAAAGGCTCTAATTCTTCTTTCGCTGGCCCCATTTTGGGGCAATTTCAACACGATAGCTCTAATGTAACTCTCCCTACCCCTTATTCCGGGGTAATCACGTTTACCGTTGGTTGGGTCACAGTATAACCTTCTTCTTCCACTTCTTTTTCGTCTTTTCATCCTCTCAATACTTGTAATTCCGTCTCTTTTCCAGTTTATTAACGCTTCTACTATTTGTTTTACTCTCTCACCTCTCTCCATTTTGTCAATAAGATACCAGACACGTGGCCGTTCAAGTGATCACGAACCCGCGCTGAAACATTACAGTTCGTCGCCATTTTGTTTCTTATTTTGTTTCTATTCTGGTTTGTATTTCGTCTCCTATATCTTTAAATCATTGTATCAATTTCACATTACCCTCTCCTCCTCATATTAAACGCTATTCCCTACCACGTTCACATTCTACTCGCTCTACCTGTCGAAATTTCACGCAGTTTGAAGATTATAGCCCAATCAGTTAGGTTTTACCGTAGAGAAATAGTGACGTAGGGAATGACTACTGTTAATATGCATATGACCTCTGACAGCTAATCATTCTGTGCTATAGAACAAACGTATTTATAATGTTTATAATTACATTTTCGAATAAAATATTATATATATTGAATAAATAACAACAATTAATAATGAATAAAATGTAATTTTTAACAACCAATATTTAAATACCAGTAAACTTCATTGGAATTCCTGTTTGATTGGCAAACCATAAGCAGGTCTATAGCTTTTCCTTGAATATTAAAGAAGCCACGGAGTAAAACGATAAAATTGTCACCCAAGAAGACATGATTCTATTTCTGTTTGGTGAAAACCGGTTTTCTTTTTTGTTGTTGCAGACCATCTACTAGTTGACCCAAAAGCGGTAGAAGCGTTCTATCATGTCTAAAAGTTACACAATGTTCAACGAGCGAGATCAGAGATGCGCCACTGTATAACTCATGCTCTCTACCGATCCCAGTTATGGTCACAGAACTATTGCCAGCATACTCAAAATGCATCGCTGTATTGTTAGGAATAACAGAGACGAACCCGTGGTGACGGAAACAAAGTTTCCGACCACGGTTATGGTCTTTGGTGTGGTTGCAAGTAGAGGGCACACCATGCCACCTCACATCTTTAGAGTCGTGTACCTGGATTGCTGAAGAGTGTGGTGGTTCCCTGGTGCAATCAGATTGCTGCTCGCAGACCCTACGTGTCGGCCCGCATGTCCAAATAGAGATACAGCCTTGGCTTCAGAATGAGTGCTACGAATTTGTACTCTTTTCTCACTGGCCCCTTCTTTCCCCGACCAGAACACGCTGGATTACTTAGTTTGCTTATACATCAAGAACATCACCAACATGACCTCCCACAACACTAAAGTTAGCCTGATCGCCGATATCCGCCGAGTATTAACCGAGCTCCCGCCGGTGTTTGTGGAAAAGGCATGCTCCAAGTTCCAGGTCCGTACCGAGGTAGTGATTGAGGCTGAAGGCGGTTACATTGATTAGATATCAGCTATACTAAATAATCAAGTTATCTGAATTGACTTTTTCAATAAAAATATTAAAATAAAGCTGTAGTGTTGTTTTCTTTTATGGCAATACTTTTATTAGTCCACCCTGTAGATCAATTCAACATAGTACCTGGTGTGGCGCGTCGAGTGTGACGTAGCTGTTGAGGAAGTCCCGCGTAGTGGGGTCTATACTTCCACTCCTCTCCAAGGCGACTCACCAGAACAAAAATCTGTTGATAATAAAGCAGCTGTTGTTTTTACAGCAGTATTATTCATAACAAAGCATTAATCAGATGATGATTCTGAGTTAAGTAATAGCTTCGGGGCGACACATTATTATTATTATCATAGCCAATATTGTCCCAGCGGCATGTCACGATACAACCACACTGTATTAGACTGTCATCTCTATGTGATTGTTATATCCATACTTATGCATGTAGCGCTTAATCTTTTATCTTTTTCATGTATGCAGGTTGTTCCAAAAATAAAGCTTCCTATATTTTAACTCAAAATGTTAAAGAGTCACTAAAACATGAGCGGTACCATTAAAATTAGCAACTTTTTATTCTCCAGAACTTATTTTTCTGCATAGTCACTATCATTATCAATGCACTTTTACCAGCGATGAACAATGGCTCAGCATTAGCATCCTGAGCGCGACTTGTCATACGAGGGTCGTTCCAGAAGTAACTCTTCCTATTTTTTGTTTTTTAACTTTAAAAGTTGAAGAGCTACAAAGGTGGGAATGGTACCATTGGAACGAGCGACCTTTATTACTCTAGAATTTATTTTTCTACGTAGTCAGCACCATTCTTAAGAATTCAGTGACGCATCTTCTGATCACCATCTATAACAGAGATTACTTTCTTAGATTCTCACACCGTCCATATTTGTAATAGAGAGACTAGACTTTCAGGTTATGAATGCATAAGTTCAGCCATCATAGCCATGTAATTTGCAATCCTTTCTAATCCATTCGGACTGAATAAAAAAATGTAATACTTTTGGAACGCCCTCATATTTCCTTTTATCTAATAGAAAAAATTCTAGATTACTTGAGATTACGGAGGTTGAGTTGCGAATGAAAACCTAGCACCCGACCTCGGTAAGAAATTCATCAGTTAACCAACTATTTTCCACTTTTTTCCCCCCGTAGAATATAATATTTTCCCAACTTGTATTGCTTTGCCTAATCGATTTTTTCTTTAAGCTGTACTGATAACTCAATAAGGATAAATTTTTAATGTGCTGAAAGGACTCCATCCGCATGTGTTATGAGGACTCACCCATGCACAGAATATGAATACTTCCGAACAGTATAAACGTACTAATTCTCAGTATGGCCTGTGTATTTTCATATTAAGCCATATTGGCGATACGTGCTACGACTGTTGTTATATGTATATTCTGTTGTATCTTAATACAAATTACTTTTTTTAACGTGTATCCGCGTCCGTGTTTTCTTTTAGTGACTGTTCTAGACTACAACAGGATGCTTAGCTATTAACGTTATTAAAGTACAAAAAATGCGCGCTGGTGTTCTAATTCAGATACTTTGCTATCATTATAAATACGAATATGACGAACGCTTCTCTATTGTTAGCAGCTTGCGTTATTTCTGTAAATTGTATTATTGTTGACAGCTTATATATTGTATTATTAATGTTGAATACCTATTGTGTTTTGTTTTTGTCTATAAACGACTAAAACAATTGTGAATATCATTCTCTCCAGTTCTCTCTCTCTCTCTTTCTCTCTCTCCCTCTCTTTCTCCCTCTCTTTCCCTTTTCAACAACTTTTATATTCGTTCATCCAAGGCAAAAGTCTCTTATTTTGTTTATGTGTGTGTGTATATATGCATATGCATGTGCATATATAGAAACATAAAAGCTAAAATAGTATTTGATAAGATTAAGTATTTTAATTTATTACGATATAAATTAAATAAATAAATATCCAATTTAATATAACTGACAAAGTCAGCGTTAATTTCAAAACAAAAGATATAATTTTTAAAAAATACATAAACAAATAAAAAATTAAACGTCACATGTTCTGCTTTATAAATAGACAATATGACGCAAAATCAGTTAACCTATTTTTCACAGTCGAGACACTTTTAAATGACTTGAATTATAAAAGTGTTAATATCGTCTTCCTGACACCCTCGTTTGTTACATGTCAACTGTTTTCAGTCCTCCCTTCTCCCTTTCTCTCTCTTAGTAAATTCATACCTCCTCTATATCTTCTATTCGCCTCTCACCACTCTCTCTAACCCTCCCCCCCCCAAAAAAAATATCTTTCTACCCCCCACTTTCTTTGACTGAAATTTCTTTTTTGAAATTAAATTAAATTCATAAGATCATTAACCAGTCATGGCGAAATAGATTTTCTTTCCGCTAAAATTGAAAATGGTCTTGAAATTCTTTTCAGTTTTTGAATTTTTAAATCTTCTTGCCTGATGAGATCAATTATAATTGAAACAGTCTGCACATCTTTGCAAGATATGACTGTATTTACATAAAGACTAATAAAAAATATATAATTTTGCTCTCTTTGATTGAGTACCAACGACCCTTGTATCATTATTATTATTATTATTATTATTATTATTATTATTATTATTATTATTATTATTATTAATTATAATAATAATATTTCATGTATCTATGTAAAACTTTATAACGGGATATAATATTTTATGCATAGATTTTTAGCATTTACTTCAACAATGCTCAAGTAGAGATACATAATATGTTATGAAAACATCTAAAGCAATTAAGCTACATAAAAATTTCTGCGTTTTATACTCGTGGAAATTCGCCAGGCTATTGTATGTATGTTAAAATTCAAGTCAACATTGTCCGATAAACGCGCGACCATTGACTGCTGAAAATAGCTGCGGGTATAACAAAGAATCTGATTGGCTAACTAGCAAACACAATAATACGAGAATATATTTAAAAATCGGTCACATTAATTCTATGCAATAGCTTGAAAAATCTTCATGAAGATAAAGCGCGTAAAATTCTGTGTAGTTTAATTGCCATATATATTTTCAAAACATATTAGGGTGTACCAACAGTAATGCCTCCTATTTTTTATTATTCTCGAATTGATCAGAGAAGATTGCAGTTTGCATTGTTGTGATGACTAAAATGGTCTAAAGGTTTCATCTCTCTGTTACAGATATTGACGCTGTGAAACTCTAAGAAAGCAACCCATATTATTGACCGTGTGTCAGAAGCAGAGATGCATTATTGAATTCATTTATGCAGAATAAGTGAACCGATGAACATTGCTCTTACCCAAATTTAACGTGTACGAAACCGATGCAGTTGATATAAGTGCAGTTAGTAGATGGATTCATCGATTTTCCAGTAGCGACAGAGTTGTGAGTGCTAAAGCACACTCTGGACGATTATACACAGCCAGCATCCCATTGCTGGCAAAAGTTTATTGAAAATTTTGATGACGACGTTTAAGAATATATTCTGTAGCACAAAAAATTGGTGGTTTTAATGGGACTACTTCTTTCTCTGTAGCTCTTCAATGTGTTGTTTTAGTTAAGAAATAGGATGCATTAATTTTTGGAACAACACTCTGACGAACGTTAAAACATTTAAAAATAAATGTTTAAATTTCAACAATGTTTCTCGCGGTTAACGGTGGTCGAATGGATTTGATCCTTGCTAATGGAATCAGAGATTGCTTTGTTGCCGGGTTCGAATCTATCAACTGGCGTTAATCGTGACACCCTGCATTGATGATTCCCGACCGGATGAAACACTATTGTGTGTAGGCATGCATTAATTATTACAGTATATATATATATATATATATATATATATATATATATATATATATATATATATATATATATATACTAGCAGGCTGCCCGGCATCGCCCGGTCATAAAATACTCTTAAATATGATATTTTGATTAAAGGAGATTTCGTACTTATTATTATATTATATTGGACTCAATATATAGTAATGATTTTAAAATATGTTTTAAAAAATGAGTCGTTCGCCACTACTCAGAATCGAAACCAAAACGTTTAGCTTGGGATTTACTTTTTCCTTCGTTAATGCCTGAGCGATGAAGACATGTTTGCTGCAAGGCTAAAAATTAAAACATGAACCAATAGCTATTACGTCATGCGTAAATATTTGTAATACCGTCGTTTGACTTTCACCTGGAATATTCCATTTTTTTGTTATTTTATCACATTTGCACCGATTTTACCCGGCAAAATCCAAAAATATAACGTTTTCCATGGGTTCGAATACTCTATATATTACATTTTATGTTTGTAGACCAAATATTGACAGGGAAGTTTAGTAAGCAATTTTTTCAAACAAATATATATACGCATTCATAAATATATATATAGAAAGAGGGTATGTTTACTATAATTTTTTACGCAAATATTACGCAAGTATAAATCATGTAGAATACCTGCATGAATATAATTACATATAATAGTTAACTAAAGATGATGATCCCATGAGAAAACTGAAAAAAACAAATAGGGAATTAATTAAAAGAATACGCAAATTAGCTTGATTTTTACATATAAATGCAATTCCATGACCCATCTCTAACAAAGTTGTATTTCCTTTTTAAATAAATAGAAAAAGGTGTTTTTAATATGAATATAAATACACAAAAAAAAATTATTAGGAGTATATATATATATATATATATATATATATATATATATATATATATATATATATATATATATATATTCCAAAATATTTTTAAGGATATAAAATGAATGATAGCCTAAAAAGAAGAATAAATATTAATATTAATATTTAAATGACAATCCTTACCAGATAAAAAGCTCAATATTCGAGATTTCGAGATAAGACATTGATATAAGGAATTCAGTATGAACTTGTAAATCAGAAATTACAAAAAAAAATAATGTTCCTTTATTCTGTGAAGTTTCAAAGAATGGCTTTTATCCTCAGAAAAAAAATCAGTAAGCAAAAAAAATATTCATAGGCAGGCTATACACTTTGCTGGTTAGCACATGCATCGAAAACTATATATTATGCAAGAAGTGACATTTGTATAAAAGTTGATGATAATCTAAAAATGTATGGTAGAAGGATATCCCAAATGAAGTTCAGACTCTATGAAGAAAGAATGAAAAATGTAGTGCAATCTAAAGAAACTATTGATTGGTCGGATGAAGAGATGCAATGAAATAATCAAATAGTAATTGCAATTATCCAAATGACTCATTTGTAAACATGAGCCAATTCCAAATGGAAAGACAACATTTTAAAATTGCGGTAGTACACTTTTCCACTGAAAACGATTCTAAGTGAAAAATTGGATCAAACGAGATACTTTTCTACGGTTGTGAGGCCTATAGCTTTTACACTTAGAATTGTTTTTTGCCAAGCCTTGCCTGGTCGTAAAATACGCTGTTATGTATCTTTAGTTCATGCAGATTTCGTATTTATTATTACACAGCTAATCCTTTAATTGAATATTATATTGTACCTAATATATGTTACTGATTTCAAAAGTTTTCAAAAATTGCTTGGGTGCAATCAGCTAGAACCGAAACCAAAACATTTAGCGCTCCAGTCGCGATCCTTACCGTTTAAGCTATCAACAGATAGATAAAAAAAGTTTTAAAATATAACAACTTCGAGTTATAAATGAATTTGTGCGTGCGAAAAAGTAATAGAAATATGTCGGCAACATGAAATGAACAGTTTGCATTCCAACTTGTTTGCATTCCAACTTCCAATGACGTATTTCTGTACGTTATTCATCCATCCAAACAAAGATTTTACTCGTTAGAAATCATCATTTGTGCATGATTACTATTTCCTGTTAATTTCAGTGTTATGCGATCCGTAGTTTAAGAGTTTATCGGTTAAATATTTACGCAGCGGCACAAAAACGCACATACATACATGTACTCTTTTATTTTTATAGATTGCATTATTCGCCGCCTTTCTCGTCCACATCAAAATGGTTTAATTATCTCCCCTTTTATGCTATTCTTTTACATTAAAGATGAAAATATTTCATACGTATACAACAAGCAGTACCATATAAACAACAGATATTATATTCGTATGATTATGTCTTTATTTATTATTAAAGATGTCGAATTCGCTCATCAGAATGAAATGAAAAGCCGTGAGCAAAAAGCTGGAAAAGAAGAAATAAAAATCAGATTTTAAAAAGTCTTCAATATTGAAAAAAAAAAGCTAATTCTTAACGTTGATTAATCAGCACATTGTAATCTGAAAAAGACGTATATTTTTCTTTAAAACATATTCTTAACTAGATTAACAAAAATCAAAAAAAAAATAAAGAAGAAACCTAAAATTAAATTAAAGAAGTTAGAAATAAAAATAGAACAATATATATATATATATATATATATATATATATATATATATATATATATATAAAAGCAAATCGTTAATAAAACATGTTAAAAAACACTTTGAAAAATAGTTTAAAACATATTTAATCTGAAAAGAAAACACTTAATTAGCGGATAGTCTTAATCCGCGGAGTTTCGAAGAAATACGTTCCTTCTAATCAGAGGGCAGGAATTAGCAAAATGCGGGATCGGATTTTGCATACAAAAGTATTTGATGAAATTGCAAGTAAGTCAAAGATCTTACTTGATAAGAAAAGTGAAGAAGAGAGAATATGGTGAAGAAGAAGGTGATTTCACGTGAATGGATAGTCTGGTGAAAGGTAAATTGTCCAATGACAATCGTTATGTTAAAAGCATTTGCTTACTCTAGACCTACTTTTATAAAATTTACACTTTATAAATGTTAATTAAAACTAATTCCTCGGTCGACGAGTATGTTCCTTGCTAATTGAATCGGAGATGGCTTCGTGGTAAAGTTCGAACTCCTCGACCGACTATGATCATGACTCCCTGCATTGATGATTCTCGAAAGGATGAAACACTAGTGCCTATATATATATATATATATATATATATATATATATATATATATGTGTGTGTGTGTGTATGTGTGTGTGTGTGCATGTATTTATATATGTATGCATATATGTATATATATGTATGTATATATATATATATATATATGTATATATATGCATATATATGAAGGCTTCCTTCAGTCTTGACAGACTATGGATACCCACTGTAAGGGTGCCTGCGCGTGAAATTGTGTGGCAAGAGTTGCGCAACCTCTAACCACGCCTCTCCTGAGTCGACATTGTTGCATACCAATGGCAAGTTGAGGTACAAGACGACTGGAAACAATGCCGAGATAAGCGGAGAGCACATACAGCGCCTAGAATTCCCAAATGGTCACCTATCTGGTATTAGCCAGGCTCAACGTTGCTTAACTTCGGTGATCTGACGAGAACCGGTGTATCAACGTGATTATGCCGTGTATATATATATATATATATATATATATATATATATATATATATATATATATATATATATATATATATATATATATATATATATATATGATCGTGGAAGTTTTTTTAATCTTAAAAACTATATATAACAAAATTTTATAAAAATTTAATTTTAGTCCTTTCTCTAGAAAATTATTTTGTTAATAAGTCATTTAATATCTTGCTGTCGCCGAACAAACCTACTGTGTCAAACTAAAAAAAAAAAAATCCTGTTTTCGGCGATCATTAGTCGTTTACAATAAAACACGCTTTCGGGGATTTGAAAGCAAAAAAGTATATTAAATCATGGCTCTCCAGGAGTGTTGATCGAACACCACCTCCCCCCCCTCTCTCTTTCTCTCTCTTTCTCTCTCTCTCTATTTATCTATCTCTCACACACACACACACACTCACTCACTCTCTCTCTCTTTCGCTTTCTTTCTCTGTCTCTCGCTTTCTTTCTTTCTCTCTCTCTGTCACTTTCCTTTCTCTCTCTCTCTCTCTCTCTATCTATATATATATATATATATATATATATATATATATATATATATATATATATAGTAGAGAAAATTATATTACACTATTTAATTATGAAGTGTGTTTATTCGTAAGACTAAAACCAAAAAGTTAATCATGCTCTGCGTTCTATCGTATTTTCCCCGAACTTACCAGTCCCAAAAACATTTCACTTTTCTTTTATTCTTTATTAATGTCACTCCAATTTGAATTGTCGTTTTTTTAATTGTTATTCTTTTACGGTAACAATCATTATTCTTTCACAGTAATAATCGCAATATAGTTCTGTTTTCTTCTGTTGTTTCTGCATACGCCATTAGTTATGTCTCTTTAATACAAACAAAATATTTACAACCGTGCTGGTGAAGGTAATTTGCCATTTGGAGCTTTATAAAAACGCTGTGCGATGCACATTATATTATAGTAATTGTTTTTTTAGTCAATTCATTGCTTTCTCCTCCTCTTATCACGCTCTACCCCTCTCTCCCTCCCTCTCACTCTCTCTCTCTCTCTCTCTCTCTCTATATATATATATATATATTCAGGCAAACATTATTAAAAACAACAGAGATACCTTGCTTAATGATTTTTTTTTCATTTTTTCGATCTTTCGTAAGATTTTTTTAACCTCAAGATGGAAGGTATTTACAAATGTTCCATGGTTCACACGAGCGCTTTCGATTCTTTCTTGAATCATCATCAGGTGGAGATAAAATATAAAAAATAGAAGTTAAATATATAGTTACGAATGATAAAGAATCAATGAAAAGTCGATTAAAATATACATAGCATTAATTTTGAAAGTAGCAATAATGTGCTGAAATGTTTAGCATAACCAGTATACGACTGGTTTTACTAACATTGCCTTTTATCATCCTAATTTTTAATCGAGTTTTTTATCACTCGTAAATGTATATTTTAATCGACTTTTCATTGACTCTTTTTATCATTCGTAACTATATATTTTTGTTTCTTTTTTCGATAAACTCTATTTTTTTGCGTTTTACAAGTTCTGTAAATCTATTCGCTTCTTCATGTTCTTTCTGAGTAATGGTACCATTGCTTTCTTTATTCGAATTCTTCTGAAATTCTCAGATGAAAACAGATTTGGTGATAATTTTATGTTATTCCGAGGACACCGTTAGAAATTTACAGACACACACACATATACATATGGATATATATGTGTGGGTGTGTGTGTGTGCGCGCGCACGTGCTAATATGTATATTTTTAATATGTATGTAACTTAAATATATATATATTCTATTATTCATATGTGTTATAGAAATATATGATGGAGCTACATATAAGATGTATAAATATATAATACCAATAGTCAATATATATAGATATATATATTTTACATATGCATACGTGCACACACACACATACACACACATACACACACACACACACACACACACATATATATATAGAGAGAGAGATAGAAAGAGAGGGAGGGAGAGAGAGGGAGAGATAATTTTATGTTGGTAGAATATGTTTTTCAATTATATTTCACTCTTTGTGTATACCAATCTTTTTTGTTTAGAAGCTGAATGAATGTTAAATCTAACAACAGAGCACATATAAAAGAATAACAGTATAGTTATATTCAAAGATTCAAATATGTATTTTTTCATGCAAAACAGCTCTTTCAACATATTACAATTTCAATACAACTTGTATAGATTCGTTTCGTTATGTAGGAAAACGGTTATTATTATGTCATGATACTCTCTTTTCTTGTTTGTCATGTATTTTTCTACCTAAGCAGAGAATCATTAATTTTCTGAAGAGTATATGCATGAAAAGAGAAATTATATATATATATATATATATATATATATATATATATATATATATATATATATATATATATATATATATATATATATATATTCACGGTCGGATTTCGTTGCGGCTTGCTTGATATCTTTTAGTTAATCGAATTTCTTGTGTGCGGGGCGTTTGCTCAGTTAGCAGAGTGCTTGGCTCGCATGCAAGAGGCTCGGGTTTCGAATCCTTAGTTCGGATGTGTCTGACTAATGAGCCCAAATGAGAGCGAAACTGGAGTCTTGTACTTCCGGTTCGTTGGCTATCATGGCTCTTGTGGGCTGCAACGTTGTTTGGCTATGGAATTTATTAAATATATATGCGTGTGTGTTTATTCCAAGCAAATGATCTGTTTTTGTGAGAGAGAAATCAAATATATAATTTCGACAGGATCTAAAAACCATTCTCCAAATCAGTTAATTTTTTCTCTTTCATTTTTAGAATCTGTTTGATATATTATTTAAATCGTTGAACTCCAGTTCTTTAAGCTCCACTCTTCTGTGTAACTAACATCGATTTTTTTTTACCATCACTAATTAGGGAAGCTTGCTTACTTGGCTCCAAGCAAAATTTCCTCATACGAATCTGATTATAATTATATAAGTTCCTTTTATATTTTTACCTATCTCTCTCTTCCCCTCTCTCTCTCTCTCTCTCTCTCTTTGTTCTTATTTATCAACCTATCTATTTCTCCATAAATCTGTATATATATATATATATATATATATATATATATATATATATATATATATATACATATAATTCATTTAAAAACTATACAATACATATTCTAGAGAGGCGCGATTACTTAACGGTTAATTAACATGGGTACCCCTTAATGTCGGCGACTCATGAAACGCAGGCAGTGACACTTATTTTCATCAACGTTTCGTGTATAAATATTTCTTAATTCAAGCAAGAAATGGTGTAATAGTTTATGTACTGGTGGGCTAGCAGCCAATCCGAACTCAGAAAATGATCTCGTCCATCTGAACATAATGGTAACAGCCCAGACTTCTTATACACCGGTTTTCTAATATGGGCTACGGTTTGTAGTTCACATTGTCAGACAGTTGAGAACTGACTATTAAATTCCGAAGTCATAATTGATAAGGTTTTACATATTAACAGTCATTCGGGCTGGACTAAATCATTTTTTAAATAAACTCTAACGAAATTATTAAGTTATTATAGTGCCAGTAACATCGTAAAAAAATAAAGCAAGGAAAGTGGCGATTCACAATCATAGTTTGATAAGTTATCTTATAGCCCGGCCTTTAAAATCTTACTGAAGAATTGTATATGTTCAGGTCAAAGCTAGTACAAATTTGAAAATTGAACAATATTAGATACGATACTTATTTTTAAACGGCACCAAATTGGCACAAATCCATTGTGAATGTTTGCATTACGTGACATACGCAGTTTCATTTTTTTTAGTTTTATTTTGTCTTGTTTTTCATATTAGCTCTATTCAAAGCAACGAAGGCCCAAAAAACAATCGAGAATCGCATGTTGCTTCGTAACTCAACGCCTCTGCAGCGACCCATGAATGAAAACGAGAGACGATTGTATGAAATTGAGTCGTTCAATTAACGATGCAAGAAACACAATATTTTAGTAAGTTTCAACATTAGGAAAGGCATTTTCTTTCAACATCTTCATTGTTAAACTTGAACCTGCGATGGGTTTCCTATTCCTCGTCTTGTTACACCTCTCTTTTATTTACTAATATTATTGTCTTTGTTGGTGTAGTTGCTCTTTTTTCTTCCTCTTCCTCTTCTTCTTCTTCTTCTTCTCCTCCTTCTTCTTCTTCTTCTTCTTCTTCTTATTATTATTATTATTATTATTATTATTATTATTATTATTACCTACTCACTAGGAATTTTCATACAGGTCATCTTAAGAAATTTCCTAGATACTGGGTAACAGCAAATCTCCACAGATTTTCAGTACTCTCCACTTCATTCAATAATCTTTGTATCATCGCAACAGCCATTAATTTTTCGTATTAGTTTTCTCGAGGATTTAGTTTACTAAAAATCTCTCAATGCACTCTACGTTTTTCGAGTGGAGGTCTGGTTAGTACTCTCTTCCTTGACACTCTATGACTATTTCGCGAGAGAGGGCACAATTTATAAGACTTTTTAACACTTTTCATTGAAGTCATGTGGTGTTTCTTCTATCTTTTTTGTAGTTTCCATGTGGCTGCTTCGTGCTTGTAGTTTACGCAGGTTAGTTTCAGAATTGATGATTTTCCTAAAGATTTCAGCTGTGTTACTCATTGCTGCCCATTGTATAATCTCAGTCTTCTCTTCTGGGTGATTCCAGTTTCTTCTTGTCTTTTTTCCAGCTTTTTAGATGTTCGTGATTCTCCTACAATTATTGGTATTATATTGACGTGCTTCGTATTCCATATACCTTTCAGTCTCTTGACAAGTTTTGCGTATTTGGTTCGTGTATCCGTCTCTATGATCTTCATCTTGTAGACTGCTGGGACGACCAATTCTACAATTTGACAGTTTATTTTATTCTTGTTAATTATTATAATTTCCGGTATCCTTGCCTGAATCATTTTTGTATGTTTGTACATTCATCTCCCAAAGTTTTCTGTGATTTTTGTTTTTTAATACTCTTTTAAGTTTGTGCCTATATTATTTGTCTGCACGTTCGAAACGTAATCGTTTGCAGAGTTTCCAGTATACTACTTTTTCTACGGAGTCGCACCTGTTTTTGTATTATTATTATTATTATTATTATTATTATTATTATTATACAATAGAGTCATCACTTATCAAGGCTTATAGGCTACTCAAGGATAAGTGTTATCGAGTGTAAAATGGTAGCATAATAATCCTTAGTAGTGGAAATTGGGTAGAATTTGATTATTTAAGAGAACAGAACAAGAACTTGTTTACATTGGACTTGAATATTTCCATATTGTAGTCAGCTGGAAAGTAGGCCAGCGAACAGAGTCCAGTTCTAGGAAAGAAGCTTCACTCGTCGAATCTGCGTTTTGATTTAGACACAGATAGAGTGTGAGGGAAATTATTGATAATGATTTTTGTAAACGTTTGGCAAGGCGAGACCATAGAGTGTAACACAGACGGGCACTTGTCATGAAAACAAAACAAAAACGATAGAGCAGAGACAAACTCGCAACGTCTCTTCTGTTGGAAAGGGGTTGGTCGCGCCGAGCAGATCTTTCCTGCATGTGACAACAGTACTCTATTTTAGGACATATTCGATTCTTACATAGGTAGATGGATGCATCGGCAGTGAAATATCATTTTATTGCATTTTCACCCGGCTACTATCTGGGGCATAATTTACACGAGTATTTTGTATGGAGTTGAGCAGCAAGATACATTACACTTGAATTTCAGCATGTCGGTACAGTCACGAAGCAGGAACCTGGAAAAGAATTTCAAAGTCTGGGAATACAAGCTATTAGAGTAGGAGGCTTTCTCACATTTTTCGGCGACATATTTCGGGGATTATTATTATTATTATTATTATTATTATTATTATTATTATTATTATTGTTGTTGTTGTTGTTGTTGTTGTTGTTGTTCCCCCCTCCCCGAAAAAAGGAGGGTGAACCTGTAACTTCACCATTGTCCGTTCGTAATGTGTTATGCATGCTTTACTACTGTTATTTAATGCTTAATTTATTTTAATATCTAATACGTTTAGAGTTATAATATTTGATTTACAAACCGATTATAGTTTGTTATAATTCGAATATATCGACAAATGGTCATCTAATTGTTAAATTCTTTAAAACTATTTCGATTTAGACAATTTAGTACGCTGGTGATATTCAAATACAAAAAGACAACCACCATGTCATGGTTGTAAACACAAAGGTTCTAAGAAACAAGGCAACCGTAAGACGAAATTGTGGAGGGAGAGAATGCTGCTAGAAGTTAGATTATGCACTGGTTGAACCCCAATGCTGCCTCTTTGAACTAACTTTTGGATACTTCAATGTTCACAATGCGGAATGGTTAATCCACTCAAACAAGACCAATAACGAGAAGAAGTTAAGTCATGATTTCTCCATTGCTTATGACCTCGCTCAGATTGGTCATGAACTCACCCGTGTCCCCGATACTGGCGGCCATTATGCACGTCCTCTAGACCTTTTACTCACAACTTGCACTGAGCTATGTTCATGGCTCAACTGAGATCTTCTGACCACTCTGTTTTATCAGTTAAGATAAAAATGAAATGTAATAAGTCCTTAGATGTACCTCCCCATCGTACAGTAGATCGATACTCTATGGCAGACTGGGATAGCTTCCGCAGATTTATATCAGATCTACCTCTGCGCTCAATGTTTAAAAAGGATGTGTCCTCTATAATATCAGACCTGACTGAATGGTTAATTGTAGGTATAGACGTTTTCATAGTCTCGAAAATGTTCCAGCAAAAACCTAACAGCCAGCCATGGTTCTCTCCAGAATGTGCTACTGCCATTGCACACAGAAATCGTTTTTTTCCATTGCTTCCAACGTCATAGATGTACTGAGAATAAAGCCGCCGTTAGGTCCACCAGCACCCTTTGCAAAAAAGTAATAAAGAATGCGAAAGAGTTGTATGCTCAGTCCGTCAAGTCCAAAGTAGCTGAGCAGCGACTTGGTTCCCACCAGTTCGGGCAAATAGTAAACAGAATCCTGAACGGAAGTGTGTGCTCTATCCCAACTATCATCAATGGATCTGATGTAATCTCGTCGGCATCAGACTAAGCTATACTCTTTGCCAAGGTCTTTGCAGCTAATTCTACCCTTTATGACCAAGGCCATCAACCCCCAGTATTTCCTCGTGTATCTGAAAACACGCTATGCGACATACAAATACCTGTACGTGATGTTGCCAAGCAAATCAAAAACCTTGATTCAAGTAAAGCAACTGGCCCTGATGGCATTCCAATTATAGTGCTCAAAAAGATTCAACCAAAACTAGCGCCCATACTTACAAAGTTAGAAATACTTCCAAACAGCTTGGAAAATCTCATCAGTATGCCCTGTATTTAAGAACTCATGTGATCCGTCATCTTCCTCTTAGGACAAAGCAGTGTCTCGTGTGCATCATGAGTAAGCTGCTGGAATCTGTTTTAAATAGAGAAGTAGTCAACCATCTTTTTTTATTTTATTACAATTTCTTTTTTTTTTAATTTAAATTTCACCCCAAACAAGGAACCTTGCCACTTTGATGTAGGGGGCTAATATCAGGGACATAAGCCACATGAGTACTATGTGGGGAGTTGGGCAGCAAGATGTCGGTTCACGTTACACGTGAACTTCTACCTGTCAGTACAGTTGGGGAAGCAAGAACTCGGAAGGGAATTCCAAAGTCTAGCGGTTCTAAGGAAGAAACAACTGGAGTAGAAGGCTCTCTTACATCTAGGGATCTCAACTGTGAAGGGGTGGGATTTTGCTGCTTGTCGGGTTTGTCGGGGGTATTTACGTCGAAGGGGTACAAGTGCTTGCAGTTCGTCAGAGCATTCACCATTAAAATACTTTTAGAACAGACAGATGGATGCTACATTTCTTCGATAGGACAGAGGCTGGAGCTTAGATGACAGTTCAGGACCTATTTTATTGGCGACTTTCTTTTGAACCCTGTCTAAGAGTGAGAGACTAGTAGCAGATGCACCAGCCCAAATATGACAACAATATTTCATACATGGGCGAATGGTGGCCTTATAGAGGTACAGGGTACTTTCGGGCGTTAGTAGTTTTCTAGCATGGTAGAGAGAACCTACCTTTTTCGCAGCGGTCCTGGCAATTCTATCAATCTAATTTTCCCAACTCATGTTTCCTATGAACGTTAGGCCGAGGAATTTAAAAGATGTACTTTCAGATAAAGAGTCGTTGGCCATTGCTATTGGTGGTAGAAAAGGATTTCTTGTAGTTATTGAAGGAAACCAGCTTAGTCTTGGCAGCATTGAATGTGACCATCCATTTTTGTCCCCATTCCGCTACAGATTGTAGGTCGTCCTGTAGTGTTTCTGCCATTTCTCTAGATATGTGTTCATTTGTTTTTCTGTCGTGTCGGTTATAGAGCGTGGTGTCATCAGCATATATACCCATCTCACAGACAATTTTGTCAGGGAGGTCATTTATGAATATCAGGAATAATAGAGGTCCAAGGATATACCCCTGAGCCACTCCCGCATTTATATCATATTGTTTAGATGTACGATCATCGATGACAACCTGGATTTTTCTCTTATCTAAGATGGATTTAATTATGTTAAGTATTCTTCCAGTGATACCGTATGATCTGATTTTCCTGAGAAGACTTTCATGTCATACCCTGTCAAAAGCCTTAAATATATATAGAGAGCTACCGCTCTACCCTCGCTTGCTTTGTCAAGTGAATGGTATATACGCTCAGAGATTACAGTTAGGATGTCTGCCGTGGAACGGGCTTGCCTAAATCTGTATTGTTGGTCGGTCAGAAGTTTAGCATCTGTAAGGTGATGAACTAGAGCTTGGTTAATTATGGACTCAAATATTTTGGCGAAAAGTGGGAACAGGCTTCTTAGGGCCGTGCAATATGTTTTCCGTTCTGCTAGATCTACAGCAGACGTGCTTGCGGTTATATCACATAAGATTAGCGAATCTCTCGATAGGGGCTTCCTCTCTAGTGCAATGCTCTTGACATATCAAAGACTTTTGATAAGTTATGACACAAAGGTTTACTTCAGAAGGTCTCCAGCTATGGAATAGCTGGGCATGTCTTCTCAATTATTAAATCATTTTTCTCTGATTGGCTCATGAGAGTAGTCGTTGACAGGCAGAAATAAGAAGCTCTCGGTATTAACGCTGAGGTCCCTCAGGGGTCCATCCTGATCTATATTAATGATCTTCCGAATCACATCCTTACATAATTCGTAGACATTTATGCTGACGACACTGCAATCTATGGTAGCACATCAAAGATCGTAAACGACCAAGTTCTTTCTGATTCGCTCTCCTCTGATCTTGAGCATTTGGTACAATGGGGAAAGAGGTGGCTGGTTATTATAATGCATCTAAAACAAAGCTTCTATCTCTACACCATCTACGCTCTGATGCCAATCTGGCATCGGTTGAAATGAATGGGTATCGTCTTGGGGAGGCTCAATGTTTTGACAAGCTTCTGGGATTGACCTTCGTGTATATCAAATCCATTGCCAAGGTCGCTGGTAAAATAGTGGGGTCCTACTACCGCTCCAGTAGATATCACACTCCTGATGCAATTCTCTACCTATATAAAAGCCAAGTACGGCCAACGATGGAGTACTGTTGCCACATTTTGGCAGAAGCTGCTAGAAGCAGCTTATCTTACCTTGACAGAGTTCAAAATAGACTTCTTAGCTTAGTGAGCGAAGCCCCTTTTCTCTTCCATGCAAACTCTTTCTCACAGAAGATACGTTGCGAGCCTGTCTGTGCTTTATCGTTATTTTCATGGCAAGTGCTCAGCTGAACCGCAATCTATGCCACTCTCGCACAACTTTCGCGAAAAACACTCATCTAGCCAAAACCACTATCAATAATTTCACACGCTCTTTATCTGTGCCTAAACCTAAATGTAGATTCCATGAACAAAGCTTCTTTATAAGAACTGCACGCCTGTAGAACTCTCTTCCCATTGCCTGCTTTCTAGGACTGCAATCTGATTGTCTTCAAATCCAACGTAAACAAGTTCTTGATGAACCGTCCCCTTAAGTAATCATATTTACAAAATTCCAATACTTATGTTTACTACGCTATAATCACAATGACTAATGTATACCCATTAACCCTTATCCCGAGTGGTCCTCGAGTCTTTATAAGTGGTGATTCCTGTGTAAAGAAAAAACTAATATATATATATATATATATATATATATATATATATATTTCAAGGTACCGCATTAAAAGGGATAAATGCAGCAGTATTTACTCATTTTCGAAGGTTTTTAATTCTTTAGTAACTTACACACACTTGGGCTTCATCAGCGCGTCGAAAGAAATTGAAATTCTAAATTTATTACAAAAGTTTTATTCGACTCACAAATAGGACCTTTCCAGTTAATTCAGCCGGCATTCATTTCATTTATCAACAACATATATATATATATATATATATATATATATATATATATATATATATATATATATATAAAATTTCAACCAAGCTTCATCTGCATTCTTGAAACTTTCTATCTATCTATCTATCTTTCTATCTATCTATCTATCTATATATATATATATATATATATATATATATGGGGGTGTTGTTGATAAAAAAACAGAGTAGTCGAAAGTATCCAAATAATAAGAGAAACGACAACAATTTTTATTTTTGACAATGATCCTTTATTTATTGTGTTCGATTTTGCTAGTAGCATGGTGTATTTGTGGGTAGGGAACATTCCAGGACACGTTTACCTAACTCGATAATTTTTCGTTATTTCTTAAGTCATCCTTTACATGTGTTTTTTGCTTAACTATTCCTAACGAAATTCCCACTTCTCTCGCCCCCCTAGCTCTTTAAGTCATGCGACATTGTGTTCACTTCTGTTTGAGCCCCTTTTCCTCTAAAAATATTCGAGGAAATCAATATATATACATGAGAATCAAGCAAGCCAAAACATTATAACATGTTGATTCGTATAAATAATTTTCATTTTATTTCTATACAAGTTATTTATATTTTTACTTCCTACATATTTTGATTCCGCACTAACTATACATTTTTTCAAGGCTCTTATATATATATATATATATATATATATATATATATATATATGTATGTATATATATATATATATATATATATATATGTTTCGTGGTTAAATTTTAAATTCTGAAAAACTAACATGTAGAGACATATATTCGATTTAAGAATTTATTGTTTGACAAAAGTAATATATAGAAGGGGTCATTTTAATTTCCTTAATCCATGGATTTTCAACAATGGCTAATATCATCAGAGGAAATGAAATGCAGTTAGCAAAATGTTCAGCTACGAATGGACGCTATTTTGCTTTTCAGCACAATTATTGAAAATAGTTTTTGAAGTGGCTGTGGATAATTATATGGAGAAAATTGTATGGAAAGTAATATCTATCAGGATTTTTCATCTGAATTCTATCAGTGTCTTATCTCGCTTATATATATATATATATATATATATATATATATATATATATATATATATATATATATATATATATGGGGAGTGCGTGTTTGTGTGATACTCCCGTACAAACTATGGGTCTTTATATATTATTACTTCCATGTTTTACCTCTTTTCTATGTTTTATTTTCTAATTTTTACTATTTAATTCATTGCACACTATATATTTTATATCCTTACTAGCAATACATTTTTACTTGATCGGAAATATATAAAGTGGTATATCTTTTTGTTAGAAATATGATTATATATTTACTTTCAAACAACTACTTCAGTTTTAATAGGTATATTCAATATGTTTCGTTAAAGTTACTGATGCATTACGAAAAGAGTGGAGCATTTACTCGATCTTCAACATATACTCTTACTCTTCTACTTGACACCGGTATGAAAATTCAATCATAGACATTTCATCTTTATTCACCGTCCTTTAACCTCATTGATTATTTGTTTAGATGCTATTTTCTTGCAAACTATGCGTATACAAGCAATTACTTTTTTTATTTTTATGTACAACTTTATTTACTTTCTTTGCGACTATTTGTTTTCTGCTTTAATTTTTATACCACTTATTCTTACCTATTTTTTATTTAATTTTATTTTATTATTACATTTTCACCCATAACAAGGTACATTGCCACTTTGGTGTAGGGGGGGCTAGTAGCAGGGGCAACAACTACTGGGGTACTATATAGGGAGTTGGGCAGCAAGATGTCGGTTCACGTTACACTTGAACTTCTGCATGTAAGTACAGTTGGCGAAGCAGGGAGGCGGAATGGAATTCCAAAGTCTAGCGGTTCTGGGGAAGAAACTATTGGAGTAGAAAGCTCTCTTACATCTAGAGATCTCTACCGTGTGGGGTGGGATTTAGCTGTATGTCGGGTTTGTCGAGGGTATTTACGTCGTGAGGGCACAAGTACTTGCAGTTCGTCAGAGCATTCACCTTTAAAATACTAGTAAAACAGGCAGAGGGATGCAACATTTCGTCGGTGGGAGAGAGGCTGAAGCTTGCCATCTTTATTATTTTACTTCATTGCAAGCCTTAATGTTTTTACATCCTTACTAGTTATATATTTTATTTCGTTGCAAGTCGTATATTTTAACTTCCCTGCTGGCTATATATTTTTACTTCTTTGAAAAATATATATTATTAACTCTTTACAAGCAATATAGTTTTACTTAATTTCAAACCATATTTTATCATTCTATTACTAAGTATATATTTTTCATTTCTTACTAATCAAATATTTATATTTCCACGCTGACAATACACACGCCCTCGCACATATATCTTTACCAGTTATATATTGTTTTTATTTTTGTTATTCCATATATAGTTTCCTTACTAGCTATACATTTTATTGAATTAGAGTTATATTTGTTATTGCAAGACGTATTTTTACACTCTTACTAGCAATATATTTTAGTTCCTTAAGAGCTATATTTTTTACATCATTACTATATATATATATATATATATATATATATACATTATTTCATTGCACCTCATATATCTTAACTTCTCTCGTTGCTTATATATTTTAATTCATTTTTAAGCTATATATTTTTATACTTTCATAATAACTATATATGTTTACTTCATTTCAAGCCATATATTCTTTTCTTCTTTATTAGCTTTGTATTTTTACTTCATTGCAAACCATATACTCTTAGTTGCTTATCTTATAAGCTATATATATATATATATATATATATATATATATATATATATATTAACTGCAAGTCAGTTTTACTTAACTGATTTCCTCTAAGCCATATATATATATTTAAGACAGACAAAAATGGTAATATTATTATATTTTCTAATGGTAGCCTTTGGTGTTCTTTGGTGCAAGAAACTTGCTAGTGCCCACGTAATGGGTAACAATATTTACCTCCTCTCTGCAAACGGAGTCGACTCCCTTCCGGATTGAGTTCATGTTCAGTGGCTAGTCCCAGATTCGCACGACAAGTGTTTCCGTTTTCCAATTATAGTTTCCATTCTTTTGCCAATCCCAGTCCCAATAGTTCTCTATCTTCAATCGCTTTCTTCAATTTGTTTCGTGATTATAATGCCTACACAATAGCATACGAATTATTTTCTTTTAACTATTCGTAAGTAACAAGATACGTGTCCAAAAATATTTCTAGGCAATAGGTTAAATTAAAACATATATCGTAAAGTTCGTGCCCACTATATTGTCGCTCGATAGTCCCGTATCTAAGGGGACGCACGTAAACGTTTTCGATTAGTGAATTGTGGTATATCTTTTTGTTAGAAATATGATTATATATTTACTTTCAAACAACTACTTCAGTTTTAATAGGTATATTCAATATGTTTCGTTAAAGTTACTGATGCATTACGAAAAGAGTGGAGCATTTACTCGATCTTCAACATATACTCTTACTCTTCTACTTGACACCGGTATGAAAATTCAATCATAGACATTTTATCTTTATTCACCGTCCTTTAACCTCATTGATTATTTGTTTAGATGCTATTTTCTTGCAAACTATGCGTATACAAGCAATTACTTTTTTTATTTTTATGTACAACTTTATTTACTTTCTTTGCGACTATTTGTTTTCTGCTTTAATTTTTATACCACTTATACTTGTTGTAAAAAAACTGGTTGGTTAATATAAATAATTTTTTCTGTAAGATAGCTATCACCGTCACCAACTGGACTTTTTAATTATAAAATACAACACACAGCTTTAATGATATTGTCTATACAACATACAAATATTCAAATTATTCAGAATACCAAATTAAAAGAATAAGCATTTTTTTGATTAATCATTAATAGTTAGTTAATCATTAATATTTTATATCAACTCCTCCTTTGCTTTCGCACCCAAATGCGTTAGTACGTAATTATTTCTGTTTTTCTCACTAGAATTATGATGTCTACGGATTCAAATTACTGTACCGATGCAGCATTCACTCTAGACGGGTTGAACTGGATTTCTCCGAAAGATCAGGGAAGATCAAATTAACAAGCGATCCCCAGTCGCATGTATATCTCGATCAGGGGAGAGGACGCCGATAGGTTTTTTTGCAGTTCTTGCAGAGAAATCTTGACGTCCCTCAATATACAGCACCTGTTATTCACAAATGTCCACTGATATAGTACTGATAAGGCTTGAGGTTGCTTAAAGTCGATGATCCAACCAGAACCAGTGTGTCAACTTAATTATCGGGTCCAAATTCTATATGTTGTATCTAAAGCTGTCTTGAACACCAAGACCTAGTTAAAGCCAAACAAATTGTTTTAAACTATTAAAATATTTTTTAGGTATAATAATGTTTACCATTTCATTTATTCATTCTTTTATTATTGCTTATGTTTGAATTAATGTTTTGAAACATGGCGTACATGTGAATACAGAGAGTAGAAAATAGAGCTTGTGTTTACTTTTAGCGGCCTCGTAACTTTCGGTTTCATTATTTTCTACTTTAGTTTTTGCATACCATGAGCGATGTTTCTGGTATGGGGAGAATATTGATGTTTTCTGTGTTAACATGTATTCATCTAACACTTATTGTTGGATATTTTTGACCTTGAAATAATATTTTGCTAGCTCTTTATATTCAGTGTCTTCTTTCTTATTAAGAAATCTATGAATGTACTCTCAAGTTGTAATCATTTTGTTATGGTATTGATATAAGTTCTATTTATAAGAAAGTGCAAAATAGCTTAATTGGTAGAACTTTAGTTGCAAACCTCAATGTTTAGGTTCATGTGATTAAAACAATCAAGTGTTGACTGCTCTAAACTTGCCCTGATGGATTGTTATCTATGCTGTTCTTCGAAGTAAGAATTTCTGTGGTTAATGTTAAAATACACTACTCATTATTTGACACATTGCCGCCAAAACTTGGCTACTCCCAAACTGGACGCTCTGCTGTGTACACTCTCAACTCAAAACACTACCCTCTGCTGTCAAAATTCTTAACTCTAAAACACTACGCACTGCTAACAACACTTGCTACTCCAACATCTAAATCACCTCAGTCTCTGAAAAATCAGGCTTTCTTTTATTTCAAACCGGAAGCATCTCATGTGCATATTAGTTAAGCATATTGCAAACATATAAAGAGAATAGGTGGATATTTTTTTCCTCATTCTTTTTGTCTGCGCGGAACCTGCAGGCTGCACAAAAACAAATTTGTACAAATGTTTAAGGCGTTTAATCACAGAAGATTAACTTATCTTATTTTTGTGGCATTTCAGACTATAGTTTAGCTTTCCGGTCATGGAATCCAATAATTGTTGAAAATTTATTTTTTATTATTATTACAATTATATTCATTTCTAAAATCAGTTGATGTTTCGAATTCAGACATATTGTGTCATGTATTTATTACATTTAAGAAACTGAGACTTTTTATTTATATATAAAGTGATTGGAAAATAACTCCCTATTATTAAATTTTCATACTTTATGACTGAGATATAATTGTTATAAGAAATCCATATGATAGGAATGTGTATAAGAGGTTTTATTAAGAATATTTTCAGGGCGCCTGTGAACTGTATCAAATGATTTCACACGGAACTATTTTTTCTTTTTTTTTGTTCCTGTTTTCACTAATTAGCCAACACCTATCAAGGATAAACCCCATTAGACGATTAGGGTTAATAAGATGAATATATGAATGGTGAAGGACGGGATTTAAAATCTCTACGTGTCACCAACTCCAAACAGCAACTTACCCAGAAAACAGTATTTTTCTATTGTCAAAAGTGTAGTTCGTGAATTGTGAGAACTAAAGGAAAAAATGAAGGTGTAACCTCATAACTTTCATTCCAGCCTCCTGTCCGTTTTTTGTAACAATTGAATTTTAATAGTGAATTTTTAGTATAGCAAGTTTCTTTCCAATCACCTTGGATGATACTTCATACCTTCGTTTGTTTCCTGCCGACGTATACTTAGGTCAATCTTTGTTTTTATTTTGAAATTTATATCAGATTAGGTTTGTTTGCTATATGAACAAAATTCATTAGTTTTAACAAATAAAACTTTTGTTCCAGACTGCTATCAACGACGCCATTTTAAAACGTTTTTTTTTTTAAACAGAAAACAAAACGGTTTTTATATAGTCTGTACGACAGACAAAAAGTTACATTATTCGCTATATGAATCTCTTCCAAAGTTTTGAAATAAATTTAGAGCGATGAACACACATACAAAGCGGCCATTTTATCTGAAACTGTAATATTAGAAAACAAAACAAATGAAATACAACACAATTATCTTTACACAATTCGCTGTATTTGGATTATTTAAATTATTTGTACTACTGTTCTTTCTTGAGAGGTATTCGCAACGTTTCAACTGATGTATTTTCAAGTGTATCTTGTCGAACTCGGGAATCTTTCTGCCGAATTCGGGAATCTGCACAGAAGTTGAAACGAAAGCTTTCTAGTTAATCAACTAGAGTAGCATGCTTTTGTTTTGTCAGCCATGACCGCAAGAATCCATGGCGTAACGGATAACGTACTTAGTATCATTCAATTTCAAATGAAACTCTTCTAGAAGTTGAATGTTCGATCCTCAGTGAGGGCGATAAAAGCATACAACCGCGAAAAACCTAAGAATTTCATGAGTTCATGATGGACGGAACGAGGGCATGTTACTCCCGTAGATTAAATTAACGGCTCCGTTCGAAATTCCGTGCAGATTTTCTAAGTCGACAAAAAAATCCCTGGGTTCGAGAGGATACAGCCAAAGAAAGTCAAGAGTTACATCTGCCAAAATGTTGCGCGAATAATACTCAAAATGAGAACAGTCGTTCAAATAATGAAAATAATAGAAATTATTAACCCTCACCTCAAAGATTCTGAAACGTAATTAGTTGTAGGTTTATATCGATTGGGTTCGATTACCGGATTTACAAAACTTTTAACAACAAGGAAAATGTTTTATTTTTTTTCATTTATGAATGGAAAACGTTACAAAGGAAATATTTATACTTATAAACCGGTGAAAATTTAAATAAAAATGGATATATAAGATAAAGGGGTGAGAGGGGTTTGAGTTCTGAATTCTTCTTCATAGTCGCTTTGTATTTGTCAATAAATGTCGGTTACAAAAACATCTACACATTTTTTAACGTTTACATAAGTTTGTTTTTTTTACTTCTACTAAGTAAATTTCTTTGGACTACCCCCCTTATAATTACGGGGTCACAATATATTTAAGTATACACGTTTAAATTATTTACTTCGTTGTCGTCTTTTCATGATAGGCTAGATTTTTTATGTTTAATTTTTTTTTTATTTCAATGACGACGTTTTGTTTGACTCGAATTAATGTATTACTTAGAGTTATTTATTCCGAATACGCCTCTATTTTCGACAATCTCGCGTCGGCATCTTCCGACATGGTTATGTAAGCAGCCGGAAAAAAGCTAGACGTAAAATTCGAAAGCAGCATTGTAATCAAACATGACAAAAAAAGAAACATTGAAAAAAAACTTTAAAGCAAGAAAATAATTACAATAGTTCTATTTGAAATGAACATTTTTTTCTGTTTTTAAAAAAATATATATAAGAACGTTTTGTTTTGTTTTTCTCTAAGAAAAATTACAAATTAATATTTTTCTTTTTGACGATGAGAACATAACTGCTATAAAAGAAATGAGTTTTTTTTTGTTTTTTTTTTTACTTTTTTTCAAGAAAAGTTTAGATGTTTTCAGATTTTATATTCGCTAAATCTTCTTAGGAGGGAGACTTTTTCTTTCAATTTTTTACGATTGTCATGTCATAGGTCAAGACGTGTAACAGAGCGCGTATGGGAGCTATTTGCAAATACTGAACTGTGTGCGAAATGACGTCACAGTAAGAAAAAGACAATAAAAAGAGAGAGCTTGTTCGAGAGCACGTTCAAAACATCAAAGGTCAGAAAGAAGGAGCACGGTCACGGTTTTTCCGGAAAGTAGCCGGGAATAAATGTTGTCGTGACAAAAAAGAAGTCGAATTATTACTTGTCCTATGTTCCTTATAATATACTCTCCTACAACGTGTTGGGTCTACGTGTGTAACTGTGTATTACGTTACACACGTAGACTTCAGTACTTGATTCCCGATCATTCTATATTGTGAAAAGGTGTTGCTTATTATAAGTAATCAATTCGTCTGCATTTCGTATTTGTGCATTGCCATATAAACTTATCTGCCAAAGCCTGTCATCATCCTGAACATGTAGTCGCACTTTTTGTGCCTTTTTATTTTTGAAGTATAATATAAGTCTTCTTTCTTTACAGAAATATATTAAACGTTCGTGCGATTGAATACCTTCACATGACGCGCTGTAGTTCGTTTTCGATTAAAATAAAAAATGTCCTTGTTTATATGAATTTCTCGATTTCAGTGAAATTTTTCATCTGCTGACACTTGATTGACTAACCGTGTTGGCATATTCCGTCTGCTTAACGTAACCTTCCAGGAGATATCGACGCGAAGTTAACGGAAATTAGGTTGTATTCTGGATCCGTACTCAAATAGAATTCACTTGTTGGAGCAGTGACGAATCACAACGACAACAGATTCGCACGACTAACACTCTAAAAAGAAAAACGGCGAATTCTCTGACACCCTATAATGCTTGTTTTATTTTTTTCTATTCTCATAAAAGGGTTCTGTTTTTTTTCTTTTTTTCATAAAAATGATTCACATAATCCTCTGCCGAATGTATTACTTTTAATATACTTGTCTTTCAGCTGCTTGCCTCCATACACCTCGATTAAATATACGTCACATCCTTAATGCGAGTCTCTACCCATTCCGCTGCCAGACTCCTGTTCCGGTTCACCACTTCTACCACGGATACTTTACTGGGGTGACTGGAACATGCCTCTGAAGAATGCGACAACGAGGTATTTAACTTTAGCTATTTTTTTTTATTTAAGTAGAATAGGTGTCCATTTTTTTTTCATAACTATTAACTACTTTTGGTTGTATCATATTCGCACGTGCGTCTAAACTCTATTTAACAGGACATAAGATTAATCGAATTTTCATTAAAAATGAAACTAAAATAAAACTCCAAACCCTTTTTATCACTTCATTAAAATAACCAATCAAGATACATCTATAGCTGCAAGCAGACGTTGTAACGAATACGGATGCGAACTAACAAATCTGCATGTAATTTTAAAGTTTTACTGATGTATAAACTACTTTCTCTATGAATACTAGCAATCTTCACGTGGTCTCTCGTGTGAAAACTTGATTCTGTCGCAAAAACCAATGTCAACGAAAGCAGAACCAAGCAATTAATCATATAACATGAATCCGAACATTCTGTTGTTGGTATCGAGAATTATGGGAGGGACCACGTGGCCGATGTTAACATCCTAAGTGAAAGTTTTTGTGGGTGTGTGTGTATGTGTGTGTGGAACCTACTGAATTCGAACCTATGCCACACAGGTCGTCAGTCCTTGTCGTTAGCCATTAGACCATCGTCACGATGCAGATAAAAAAACGAGTTTCATCCTTCCCATCATCTAGCCTCAATTGTAATGAATGGCTTTCGTCTTGGGGAGGCTCCACGTTTTAACGAGCTTCTGGAACTGACCTCCACTTCGGATCTGAAATGGAGAACATATATCAAATATGTTGCCACGGTCGGTAGAAAACAATAGTTGGGTCATTCTACCGATCCAGTAGATATCTCACAGTCTATATAATTCTCTGTCTCTATAAGAGTCAAGTGCGTCGATGGAGTATTGTTGCTGCATCTGGACAGGACCTGCTCGGAGAACCCTATCCTGCTTTGACAGAGTTCAAAACCGACTTCGTAACCTAGTAGGTAATTACCTTCTCTCTTCCCTGCAACCTTTTCCCCACAGAAAAGACGTTGCTAACCTGTCTCTGCTCTATCGTTATTTTCATGGCAAATGCTCGTCTCAGCTTCACTTGATGCCCCTCTGGCCAAAGGTTCATAAAAAAGCATCATCTAGCAAAAAATACTATCAATAATCTCCACCACTATCTATCTGTGCCTAAACCTAAACGTGGACTCAATGAACAAAGCTTTTTTCTTAGAACTGCTCGCCTGTAAAACTTTATTCCGCTGGTCTGCTTTCCAGATGAATACAATATGGTCGTCTTCAAGTCCAACGTCAACAAGTTCTTTTTGAAACGTCCCCTTAAATAATAAATTATACCAAGTTTCCACGACTAACAACTACTACACCAATGTCCCAATGACTACCGTGCACTCATTAATGCTTATTGTCGAGTACCTTTCGAGTTTTAATAAGTGGCGACACCTCTGTAAAAACAAAAACAAATGATAATAATTACGTGTTACAATGCCGCAGTCGATTTTCAAGTGTAATGAAATGCTAACCATAACTAATGACTCGGAAAACTCTAAACTCAACTCTAAACATTTATAATATCATGTGTTAGAAAACAAAGAAATTTACGCAGATTAAGCATAACTAATGGAACTAATTACAAATATTGGGGCATTCATAGACTAAATTAAAGTTTGGCAACTAGAGATTTTGATTGGCACCAGAAGGTTTTAATGTCAGTAACATGATATGCTTGTACCACAATTCTCAGCAAAACACCGCAAGGGGTACGGGAAATTTGATCTTCATTTTTTTTTTTCTGTTTCATTAACGCTAAACCTAAAGACGTAACACTTTGCTGAAAACAGTCAAATTTTTATTGCTCACGACAAACTGGTATTTTTTTTAAATAAATTGTTAGATATAACATCTCATGAGAATTTTCTGTACAAAAACAAGTTTAGTAATCAATTGTACTTTCTACTTGAATAGAAAAAAATGTAAAGCAGTTATTTTCGCATATAATCTCTACCTGTATATAAAAGACTCCCTCTGTGTGTGTATGTGTGTTCGTTCCTGGACTCAACAAGACTGGATCGATGTTTTGTTTTTTGTTTTTAATTTTACAATAGGAGTGTTCTTAAATAGACTCTGTATCGGAATGCATCCAACAAGTATCAAAAATCGATAATCAAAAAAAAAAACTCCAATTAAAAGAAAGGATCAAAGTTAACGCTTTTATATAATCTAACATCAGAAGTGCATTTGAGAAGTTTAATCACCGCATAAGCAGAAGGGGCCGGTGTATAAAAATCAATAGTATATTGTTTGATAAGACAGGGGTGCGTTCGTTCGAAATGAATGCTTCTGTTTAGAGCACAATTGAACCAAAATACTTGACTTCTGTATTTAAACTTTAATTCAAACCATTATATATAAATAATCTCCTAACGTCAACAGTAGATTCTCTACAGTGCAATGTAGACTACAATCTATTATAGACTGCAGGGGGGGACATGTGCATCAACATTCCAGTGCACTGCGGTCTGTTCTCAATTTAATTGAAAAATGGACAATTTCACCGATTTCGATGACTATAAAAGTATTGGAAGTGTAGAACATTCGTTGATCTCTATTCAACCCCGTACAACTTCAGGTCTCCCTGTTACTCTCTAAACTATGTAAAATAGTTATTTTCGCATATGCTCTTCAAATGATTTTAAGTAGTTATTTTCACATACAATCTATAAATAGTAAAAAATAGTTATTTTCAAATTTAATCCCTAAACAAAATAAAAACGTTATTTTCGCATATACTCTCTAAATAATATAAAACGCTTAGTTTCATATAACGTTGTACTTAATATAAAACAGTTATTTTCAAATGTACACCCTCAAATAATATTAAGCGCTTATACGCTGTAATAATATAAAACAGTTGTTTTTTTTCGCATTTAATCTCTTAATAATCTAAAACAATTATTTTCGCATATAGTCTTTAAATGCTATGCGGAGTATGAGCATGATTGTAGTTTCAAATATCTTTATTATCCAATAAGGCCACTTAAAGAGAGTTGTCCGTTTAAAAATCGGTAATGGCTTTCTTTTAGTTATGTTGGAGTGTTTCGTTGAACTTTAAACACGCTATCATGTGAATATTTCTACGAGCAAAATAAATAAATAAATCAAAACAGCACTGCGAAAATGTATAAAATAAGGGACTCATGAGCTTTCAGTTCTTTTAATGTTTATTTAATCACCAAACATGTCATTATGGAATCTTAATGTTTGATTGGCTTATTGAGACGTGGGTTCGTTTAATATTAGCCATCTGATATGTAATGGAATACCATGGCAATATACTAAAAAAAAATAAATAAATAAACCTCTACGTTAAATTCCACAACTTTTTTGTTCTTGTTGTTTAATCGTAACTGGTCAAAATTGTTGGATGTTTACCAAATCCTCAGCTTTTATCTCTGATGCAGGTCGCCCGCTTTTATCTTATAGGATCGCTTTCGCCCTCTTTCCTTCTCTATTTCTGTTTATTAAGAATCGAATGAAATAAATAGTGTCAGTCGAATGGTAATACAAGGTAGAAGATAACAAAATGCGAATGGTTCATCAAAAACTAAAATAATTAATACACAAGTAATAATCCTATTAACCCGTATCTGTAAAGAGAAAATGGGAGATGTAGACATACCAAACAGAAAGAAGACTAAATTTGGATTTTGTCTTTTTATTTCTTTACATTTAACTTTGCAAACAGTGCTTCATGATAGAAATGATCAAACCCGAGCTCAATGTGTGACCCGAAGGGTCCTCTTTTTTACCTTCACATACACACACACATATATATATATATAGTGGCGGGCCGCCCGGTTGTAAAATACGCTTAAATATGATAATTTGATTAATGCAGATTTCGTATGAATTATTATATTATATTCAACCCAATATATAGTGATGATGTAAAAAAAAAAACGTTTTTAAAAAATGAATCGTGTGACACCACCGAGAATCGAAATATATACGTTTAGCTTACGATTTACTTTTGTCTTTTTACCTTAGGTTAAAAATTAAAAGATGATCCAATAGCTACGCATGTATATTTTTAATACCGTCGTTCGATCTTACCCTAGAAATTTTTTTTTAATTTTCACACTTTGAACCGATTTTCCCCAGCTAAAATCCACATGTAAAGTTTCGCATGGGTACGAAGAACTTAAGTTTCATGTTTGTACACTAAAAACTGACAGATGTTAGGTAGGAATTTTTTTAAAACATATATATATATAATTATATATATATATATGCATATATATATGAATATATATATGCATATATATATGTATATATATGTGCATATATATATATGCATATATGTATGAATATATATATATGCATATATATATGCATATATATGTGCATATATACATATATGCATATAAATATATGCATATATATATGCATATATATGTGCATATATACATATATGCATATAAATATATGCATATATATATGCATATATATGCATATATATATGCATATATATATGCATATATATATATATATATATATATATATATATATGGAAAGAGGTTTGTGTTTACTATACATTTAAGGCAAATGTAAAGTAACTAAACGAAAATAGAATTAATTAAAATAAATGTTTAAAATAAAAAGTCTATTAGCTTTTGCAGATGGATGCAATATAACAAAGTTGAATATTCTTTTTAATTAAATAGAAAAGGGGGTTTTAATATGAATATCAATACAAAAGAGAACAAATTGATAGGAGCATATATATATATATATATATGTATATAATATGTTATATATATGTTATATATATAATATATGTTATATACATAATGTTATATATAATATATGCTATATATATGTTATATATATAGTATATGTTATATATATAATGTTATATATATAATGTTATATATATAATATATATCATATATATAATATATGTTATATATAATATATGTTATATATAATATATGTTATATATATAATATATGTTATATATATAATATAAGTTATATACATAATATATGTTATATACATAATATATGTTATATATATAATATATGTTATATATATAATATATGTTATATACATAATATATGTTATATACATAACATGTTATATATATAATATATGTTATATATATATGTTATATATAGTATATGTTACATATATAATATGTTATATATATGTTATATATATAACATATGTTATATATATAACATATGTTATATATATAATATATGTTATATATATATGTTATATATATGTTATATATATGTTATATATAATATATGTTATATATATATGTTATATATAATATATGTTATATACATAATATATGCTATATATATATGTTATATATAATGTTATGTTATATATATAATAATAAATATAATATATTATATATAATATGTTATATAATATATGTTATATACATAATATATGTTATATACATAATATATGTTATATATATAATATGTTATATATATTGTTGTGTCTGTATCAATAACAACACGAACGCAGAAAGTAAAAGGTAAAACAAATACATTAAGACAAAACGATAATAGATATTTACAAAGGTGAAGTTGTACTGCAGTTGGAAGATTGTCCGGCAGAGGGCGTGTAAAAGTCTTTCATGGAGCAACCGGGTAATACGTCTTGCCTATCCGGCAGTCGAACACAGCTCCCCGGTCTTACTGAATTTATATATTTTTCTATATTTGTTCAACCACGTATGATAATTAGTGAGCGTCTTCACAACATATATAATATATGTTGTATATATAATATATTTTATATATATATGTAACATATATATAATATATATTACATATATAATATATGCTATATATATATATATGTTATATATATAACATATGTTATATATATAATATGTTGTATATGTTATATAAATATGTTTTATATATGTTATATATAAAATATGTTAAAAAGTTTTTTTTGTATATGTTATATATAATATTTGTTATATATATGTTATATATAATATTTGTTATATATATGTTATATATAATATTTGTTATATATATGTTATATATCATATTTGTTGTATATATGTTATATATATTATATTTTATATATCATATATGTTATATATAATATATGTTATATATAATATATGTTATATATAATATATGTTATATATCATATATGTTATATATATCATATATGTTACATATATCATATATGTTATATATATCATATATGTTATATATATCATATATGTTATATATGTAATGTATGTTATATACATAATATGTTATATAAATAATATGCTATATATAATATGTTATATATAATATATTATATATATATTATGTTATATATGTTATATGTATATTATGTTATATATAATATGTTATATATAATGTTATATATAATGTTATATATATAATATATTATATATAATATGTTATATATAATATGTTATATATAATGTTATATATAATGTTATATATATAATATATTATATATAATATGGTATATAAATAATATATGTTATATATAATATGTTATATAATATGTTATATACCTAATACATGTTATATATAATATTATATATATGTTATATATAATGTTATATATATGTTATATATAATAGATGTTATATATAATATATGTTATATAAATAATACATGTTATATATATGTTATATATAATATATGTTATATAAATAATACATGTTATATATATGTTATATATAATACATGTTATATATAATACATGTTATATACAATACACGTTATATATATAACATATGTTATATATAATTTATGTAATATATATAATATATATAATATATATAATATATATAATGTATATAATATATATAATGCATATAATATATATATACATATAATATATATAATACATATATATAATATATATAATATATATCATGCATATAATATATATGCATATAATATATATAATACATATATAAAATGTATATAATATATATAATATATACTTATAATATATGTAATACATTTATAACGCATATAATATATATAATGCATACAATATATATAATGCATATAATATATATATAATACATATATATAATGCATATATATGCATATATATAATACATATGTATAATAGATATAATCTATATAATAGATATACTCTATATAATAGATATAATACATATAATATATATAATAGATATACTCTATATAATAGATATAATACATATAATATATATAATAGATATAATCTATATAATAGATATAATCTATATAATAGATATAATCTATATAATAGATATAATCTATATGATACATATAATACATATAATACATATAATATTTAATGCATATAATATATATAATAATTATAATATATATTACATATGATATGTCTAATATATATAATACATATAATATATATAATACATATATATAATACATGTATAATACATATATAATACATTTAATATATATAATAGATATAATATATATAATACATATATAATACATTTAATATATATAATAGATATAATATATATAATACAAATATAACACATATATATAATACATATAATATATATATCATACATATAATATATATATCATATATATAATATTACATATATAATATATATAATAAATATATATTATATATATAATATATATATAATACATATATATTGCATATATATAATATATATATAATATATATAATAGATATAATATATATAATACATATATATAATGCATACATATATATAATACATATAATACATATAATATTTATATAATATATATATAATACATATATATAATGCATACATATATATAATGCATATAATATTTATATAATATATATATAATACATATATATAATACATATAATATATATAATATATACAAAATATATGATACATATAATATATATAATACACATAATATATATATATAATACATATAATATATATAATAAATATAATATATATAATACACATCATATATATATATAATACATATAATATATATATAATACACATAATATATATATATATATATTATAAAGAGAGAGATGGAAGAATGTATATGACTTATTAAATAAATTTTCTCTCTTTACTAAAAAGCAAAAGCAATATACATTCATACAATTCATTCTGCTTATATAAAACGGCATTCTTTTTTTCTTTTTTTTTTGGGGGGGGGTAATGAATTAAATATATTGTAAAGGTTTCCTCAATGAATTTCATATCCAGCAAACAAAGTTCGGAAATATCTAAAAATTTGAATCACAAACCTCGAAAGAAATCCAATCTCATTTATTATTGGTAAATAACAAGAAAAGTTCCAAACCATTTTCAAATACCAAACCGCACATAAAGCCTAAAATCTCCTATATATATTGGTCTCATCAACCAGAAAATACATCCACACTTAGTGTAATGAGTACGTTTCGCTTATGACAGTTCTAATTGTAATTTATATACGTTGATTTTTTTTTAATAAAGAGGTACCACTTATCAAGGCCAAGAGACAACTCGAGGATACGGGTTAATAAGTGTACAGTGGTCAATGGGGCAATGGCGTCGTAATTGTTAGTAATGGAAATTTGGTAAATTGGGTTACTTAAGAGGAACAGCTCATCAAGAACTTGTTTACATTGGACTTGAATACGACCATATTGTTGTCAGCCGGAAAGCAGGCAAATGGAAGAGAGTTCCATAGGTGTGAAGTTCTAAGAAAGTAGCTTTGTTCATGGAACCTACATTTAGGTTTAGGCTCGGATAAAGAGTGGAGGATTGATAGTGGTTTCAGATCGACGAGTGTTTCTAATGAAAGTTTGATTTCATGTATATGGATATAAAATCGATGATAAATACATTTACATAAAAGATACAACCAATTACAACGGGTAAATGCACAATAGAAGATAAAATATGTAACTATAAGATTAACACTAAAAAAAGCAGTAGTGTCTCTCGGAATTTATGATCAAAACGATGACGACATCGTACACAATATCACAATAGAACAAAAGTGTAAAATTCATCTGTACTTGTTACAGTAATGTAGGTAAAA
>NC_136488.1:59154591-59162091 GCF_053919585.1 Euprymna scolopes
TTGTTTTGTTTTTAGCAAATTTTAAATTTCTGTTGATCGCTTTTTCTCTGGATCCATGACCTTTTCCTAATATTAACATTATAAAAAAAATATGTTAAACCTAAGATAGTATGATTAAACTTAGCAAAAGAAAATACTAAGTTTTCTTAAAAACAAAGACAAATGGATAATAAATTAAATCTTTATTTGTTAATCTGTTATTGCATCCCAATTTGCAATAAAAATACAAATCATAATCGTGTTAAAGAACTTGTGACATTAAAAAACGTAAAATGACGTTTTTTAAACCAATTCTAAATATCTATCGTTTACCGTTGCCTAGATCTGTAAACTTTTCCTAATATTATAAATGTGAAACAAATGTTAAACTCGAAGAGTGGGAGAAATGATTGAGAATTGTGGAGCCTCCATTTTGAAATGAAAAATCAATTGTTGTCAGTATCAATTATCGGTGAGTAAAATGAGAGCAAAACTATTTCTCAAAACAACTTACAAACGAATAACTGTTGATCGTCACATAAAATTAGAAAAATAAATTACAAATAAAAAATATAGACTTTTGAAAAATGTCAAATTTATGGGCTTGTAACCTACAAAAATTATATTGGTATCAATAAAAATAAATGTTCATTCTCTTTTCAATTAGAGGAATTTTCTGAAACCGGAAATTGTATTTTTACTTGCTTTCGGTGTTATTCATTTATGTATGTTCGGTTTGTTTCTGTTTGAATTCCTAAACAAAAAAAAAATAAAATGTAAAAATGTCAGTAAAGAATTAAATGCAAAACAAGAAATGATTTGTGAAATGTAAAAAAAAAAAAAATGGCACTTATGGTTTTGTTTTTATTTGTTTGAAACTGAACAATAACGAACGTGTTTTTAAAATCGAGAAAGCAAACGCAGCAGCAGAACTAAAATCTCAGGCATATCATCATCTGACGCTAGCGAGTGAGCTAAATGGAAATAAATATGCGTAAAATAATAAAAACTTAAAATATCTACGCATGTACAGAATTTTTTAATCTGGAAGTTAAAAACCGGATAAAACGGTTTCATCGATCAAGTAAGCTTATCTGACTTTATATATTAATGAGATTATTTTCACTCGGCGCCAAAACCAACAAAGTATAGTCTATAGTAGTGATATTGTTTTCCTTGTTGACTGAGGTATGGGTTTCGTCTTGTGTAGTTCCAGAAGGTGCATGCTTCAAGGCTTTGCATTCTGCCTTTGAGAATGGAGCTTGTTTATTCCTAATCGCCTGAGGCATCTCTACCGGGGAATGCCGACGTGGCTGTGTTCTTCAATTCGATCTTCTGGAATGGGGCATAATTATTAAGTAGAAAACGATGAGCCTTGTCGAAATTATTTTACTCTTCGCCTTGTGCCGGACTTATTCGAGCGAGATATATCAACTTTCTGCTAGCATGGTGTGCGTTGATGCTATTAGAAGTACCCACGCTGTGAGGGGAAGAGTCAAGCATGGGTGTGCCTATCAAATTAAGTTTATTTGCATACGTCTTAGGGTAATTCAAGTATCCGGTTTGGGTATCTTCGTTTTCGTGTTCGCATTAAATGATATAAATATCAACCTACCATTTACATTCATGTGAGGGGGTTATAAACAGGATATTTTCCACCCTATACTCCCCTTAATGAACGTTTTTCAATACGGGGAGCGAAGAAAGTGGAAGTTGTTAATATTTATTTAAAGTAAAGAACGGGTTGGATTTTCTTGCATGTATAAACAGCAATTATATATCTATAAAAGTGAAATTGTTTGTCTGTGTGTGTGTCTGTGTATGTACATTTCCCTACTAAACTACTCTGTCAATTTTCGGTCTACAGACTCGAGATTTGACATAAGGGGTACTGAGATTGTGGGAACATCTTTTAAAGTCGTTTTTGGCCAAAAATTTGGCTGTCAAGGGGTCAAAATTCAACGATTTGACCTTGGAAAACTCTACCTAACTCCTCAGCCAATTTTAAGTCTAAACACTTGAAAATGTACATATAGGTTACTTGGACATGGACCGAACTTTTTAATTTGCTTTGAGCCTAAAACAATAAATGTTAAAGGGTGAAAAGTTGGGTCAAAGTTAAAAAAGAAAACAGAAATTTACCTCTGCGGTCTCTAGTTATTAACTCAGCCAATTTTTGGTCTAAACATTTGAAATTTTACATAAAGTGTACTCAGACATAGGACAAACATTTTAATCGGATTTTGATCAATAATCTGGCTGCTGAAGGGGTCAAAGGTGAAAATATTTTACCTTTGCTGTCTCTAGCAAACTATTCAGCCAATTTTGGGTCTAAACATTTGAAAGTTTACATAAAGGGTATTCAGACATGCAGCAAGCTCTGTAATCAGTTTTTGGACGAAAATTCTGCTACCAATATGTCAAAGTTGAAGTAGCTGACCATTGCAGACTCTACTAAACTCCTCCGCCAATTTTGGATCAAAACACTTGAAATTTTAGATGTAGATTACCTGGACATGAGTCAATATTTATATATATATATATATATATATATATATATATATATATATATATATAGGCACACAAAGTTGTGAACAGTACATAATGCGTGAGCAAATCCGGGCTTAACTGCTATTATATGATAAATTCGCGCCAGATGCCAAAATAGAATTTTATATAAGCAATTATATATTGTACATTAAAACATTTTGCAATATTTAGATCATGTATAGAAATGTGGGCATATGCTAGGTTTAAAAAAAAATGTAATATTAAATAGCAGAGCGATTTTATATGTGTTTTTTTACACAGTGGTCACCACTTATCAAGGCCCGGGAGCAAGTCAAGGATAAGGGTTATTGCAAGTACATTACGTTAGTGTGGAGATTTGATGAAGTGTTTACTTAAGGGGGGGCGGTTCATTAGGAATTTGTTAACGTTGGACTTGAACACATCCAAGTTGTAGTCAGGTGGGAAGCAGGCAGACGGAACAGAGTTTCACAGGCGTGCAGTTCTAAGAAAGAAGCTTTGTTCATGGAATCCACGTTTTGATTTAAGCACAGTAAAGAATGGGGGAAATTTTTCCCAGTGGATTCAGCTAGACGGGTGATTTTCGTGAAAGATTGACAAGGGCGGACCAGAGATTGGAGTTCAGACGAGCACCTGCCATGGAAATAACGATAAAACAAGGATAGGCTCGCAACGTCTCTTCTGTGGGAAAGAGGTTGCAGGGTAGAGAAAAGGGCATCCCCCACTAAGCCACGAAGTCTATTTTTTACTCTGTCGAGGCAGGATATGCTGTCTTTAGCAGCTCCTGCCCAGATATTTTTTTTATTTTACATACGAGTCACCACTTATCAAGGCCGATAGGCCACTCAAGGATAAGGGTTAAAGAGTGTAGAGTAGTCAAAAGGACAATATAGTAATCGATAGTAATTGAAGTTCGGTAAATTTGTTAACTTAAGTGGAACGGCTCATCAGAAACTTGTTCACGTTGGACTTGAAGACAACCATATTATAGACAGCTGGAAAGCAGGAAAACGGAAGACAATTGGCAGCAGCATTCCATCCTTGGACGTACTTCGCTTTTATATAGATAGCGAATTGCATCAGTAGTGAGATATCTTCTGGGGCGGTAGAAGGATCCCACCATCTTTCCAGCGACCTTGGCAACAGACTTGATGTACGTGTTCCATTTCAGATCAGGAGTAAAGGACAACCCCAGAAGCTTGTCAAAATACGGGGCTTCTCCTAGACGAGAGCCATCCATTTCAATTGATGCCAGATGGGGATCAGAGCGTTGATGATGTAAATATAGGAGATTGGTTTTAGATGCATTAAAGGTAACCAGCCACGACTTCCCCCAACTGAACCACGGGCTCGAGATCAGAAGAGAGAGAATCAGAGAGAACTTTGTCATTTACAGCCTTTGGTGTGTTGCCGTAGATGGTCGTGTCATCAGCATAGATTTATCAATTATTAGATGTCAACGAATGATTTAAGTATGTGTTTAGGGAGGTCATTGATGTAGATCAGGAAGAGAGTTGGGCCCAAGATTGACCCTTGAGGGACTCCAGCATTAATAATGCAGGCCTCTGATTTTTGTCCATCGACCACTACTCTTATGAGCCTATCGGAGAGAAATGATTTAATGATTGATAAAATATTTTCAGTTATACTGTAGCTGGAACTCTTGTGAAGTAGGCCCTTATGCCATACCTTGTCGAAGGCCTTTGATATGTCAAGAGCAATGTCCCTAGAAAGGAAGCCTTTGTCAAGAGATTCACTAATCCTGTGAGATATAACCGTTAGCACATCTGCGGTAGATGTTGCAGAACGGAAACCATATTGTATGTCACTAAGAAGATTATTTCTGCTGAGGTGGTTAACTATTTCTCTATTTAATATGGATTTCAGCAACTTACTCAGAACACACAGGAGACTTATTGGTCTGTACTGAGAGGGAAATGACTTATCACCTGAATTCTTAAATACAGAGCATACTGAGGTTTTCCAGGGAGTCGGAAAGGTATATATATATATATATATATATATAAATATATATATATATATATATATTATATGAATATATATACATATACATGAATATATAAATGAATATATATATGTATATATATATATATATATATATATATCTTATAAATAACAATGCGGTGCCACGAATTTCAGTGCTGACATTTTTACGATCCTTAGTAAGTCGCACTCTCCCTATCATTTGACAATTTTAGAGACTCTTTCCATTAAGTCTTTGAGACATTCTCTTTGCAAGCAAAAAGAAAACTTTCAAGGACTTAATGTAGTCTCTATGTAATTTTCCTCCCGTTTATTTGTTTCTTTTTTTTCCCACCCCCGCCATATTAATTGCTTTATTTTTGTTTGTTTTAAATCGTATTTTCCTCGATTTAGCTTTGATAACTGAGGAACGAAACCTGGTAAGCTAAACTGTATTTTCGGTTTTTAGTTTTTAAATTCGTTATGCTTTTTGGTCTGTATTTAGCTGTAAGAAAATTCTGTAACCCCCCCCCCAGAAATTTTTTTTTAATATATATATATATATATATATATATATATATATATATATATATATAGGAATGTATATATATAGGAATGTATATATATAGGAATGTATATATATAGGAATATATATATATAGGAATATATATATATATATAGGAATACATATATATATATAGGAATACATATATATATATATATAGGAATACATATATATATAGGACTATATATATATATAGGAATATATATATATATATATATAGGAATATATATATATATAGGAATATATATATATAGGAATACATATATATATAGGAATACATATATATATATATATATATATATATAGGAATATATGCATATATATAGGAATATATATATATATATGAATATATATATATATATGAATATATATGTATGAATATATATATATAGAAATAGATGAACATATATATATATGAATATATATATATACATATAGATAAATATATATATATATATATATAGATAGATGAATATATATATATGGATAAATATATATATATATATATATATAGATAGATGAATATATATATATGAATATATATATACATATAGATACATATATATAGATAGATGAATATATATATATGAATATATATATACATATAGATGAATATATATATATATGAATATATATATACATATAGATGAATATATATATATAGATGAATATATATATAGATAGATGAATATATATATGAATATATATATATTCATATATATATATATGATTATTTATATATTTGAATATATATAGTCATATATATATATGAATATATATATTCATATATATATATATATATTCATATATATATATATATATATATTCATCTATATTTATATATATATAATCATATATATATATATTCATCTATCTATATATATGAATATATATATGACTATATATATATGAATATATATATATATGAATATATATATATGAATATATATATGACTGTATATATGAATATATATATGACTGTATATATGAATATATATATGACTGTATATATGAATATATATATGACTTTATATATGAATATATATATGACTGTATATATGAATATATATATGACTGTATATATGAATATATACATATGACTATATATATATGAATATATATATGAATATATATATATGAATATATATATAAATGTATACATGAATATATATGACTGTATATATGAATATCTATATGACTGTATATATGAATATATACATATGAATATATATATGAATATATATATATATGAATATATATGAATATATATATATGAATATGTATATGAATATATATATATATATGAATATATATGAATATATATATGACAATAGTTATGACTATATATATGAATATATATATATATGAATATAATTATATGAATATATATATGAATATATATATGAATATATATATGAATATATATATATGAATATATATATATAAATATTTATATGAATATATATATGAATATACATGTATGAATATATATATATGAATATATATATATATGAATATATACATGAACATATATATGAATATATATATATATGAATATATATATATGAATATATGTATATGAATATATATATATATTAAAATATATATGAATATATATATATATTAAAATATATATGAATATATATATGAATATATATATATTAATATGCATATATGAATATATATATAATATATATATGAATATATATATATGAATATATATATATATTAAAATATATATGAATATACATGTATGAATATATATATAATATATATATATGAATATATATATGAATATATATATATTAATATATATATGAATATACATATATGAATATACATATATGAATATATATAATATATTTATATATGAATATATATATGAATATATGTATATATGTATATATATATATATATATAATTATGAATATGTATATGTATATATATATGAATACGTATATATGTGTATATATGTATATCTAAGTATTTATATAGGTATATATATGTATATATATATGTATATATGTATATATATGTATATATATGTATATATGTATATATATGTATATATATCTATATCTATATATCTATAAAAACAGAGATATGTGTGCCACAGACGATTTCTGATTGGTTAATCCAATAATCACATCTCCTAAAAAACTATGGTTCCTACGCTCTTACCTTTACCATAAAATATTATGGCTTTATTTATTGTCCATCTCTGAAGGATTTAATTTTTTCATAACTTGTTATTTACAAATTAAAAAAATACGAAACTTACACAATCTAACAATCCAACCTACGACATCACGGCCGCCATTCTGGTTCTAGCCGCAGACACGTACACACAACACGAAAGCGATGTTTTGAAAATCTAGCAAAAATTAATTTTCCTAAATTTTTCAATATTTAAAAATAAATTATGCCGGCTGATAAAATTTTAA
>NC_136488.1:59167091-59217091 GCF_053919585.1 Euprymna scolopes
CGAAAAAATGTTGAAGCAATTAATATTAACTTATATATGTTTATGCACCATATATATATATATATACACATATATATATACATATATATACATATATATACATATATATGTACATATATATATATATGTACATATATATATACATATATATATGTACATATATATATACATATATATATGTACATATATATATATAGTGCATAAACAAATAAAATAGTCAATATTTAGTTTTCCTTATTACAAATTGGTACATTTCCACATTTTTATATCGTTTTATGAAATATCTTAATATTGCAAATTGTGCCAATTTAATGGAACAATTTCAGGAAATAGGCCTATCAACTGGTCATCTCGTTTGTGAGTGTTCATCGCATTATATCAGTTTATTTGATGATATGTAAACTCGTATGTCTACGTTAATAAGCCAGACACATTTAACCACTTTGAAGACAGTACTCGACACTTCATTCTCTAAATACATCCTGATTTAGTTTGTAGTGTTTGTGAAAATTGACACTCTGGATTACGCGATATAGGGCGGGAGCCATATGCACGAAATTGTACATTTAAATTACAACTGCCAAAAATTATTCTTAATAATAAATCACATATTTGAAAAATAAAAACATTTTTTTCGTTAAATTTATTTTCATTTAAATTTCGCCGCCTCTAAAATACATCATTTATATATATATATATATATATATATATATATATATATATATATATATATACGAGCAAAAGTACCCGTCGTTGACTGGGTTCAAAAACAGCCTACAGGAAATGGACTCAGATTTATGAAAGTATGATAGGTTATGAAAAGGAAGGGTTGTAAAGAGATAGCTTCGAATTCAAAATATGATGAAATTGAGATAAAATAGATAAACCCCATAATTTATTATACCATACCTGTTCACACTAAAACATTTATCACAATATTCTGTGGATTTATGTGTTAAACTTTGTGACATATTTCCATTCTATGGAGGTCAGGCGAAAACGAACACCCCATAATTTTATTATACTATATTTCTTCAAACTGAAGCATAATTATCAAAGTATACTTACACAAATAGATATAAAAAGCCTTTATTAAAGTGGGTGCCTATTTCCATTCTATGGAGGCCAGGCGCGAACGCAGACCCCACAATTTTATTATACCATCCCTATTTAAGTTAAAACATACTGATCAAAGTATTCTTACGTACATCTATATCAAAAACACTTGTAAATGTTTTTCTTTTCATTTTTTATTTCCATACTTTGTGGACGAGGCGCGTACGCAGACCCCACAATTTTAATGAACCATCATTATGCCAGATCAAACATATCCATTCCTGTGTCTCGATATATATATCTATCATTATATGTGATCAGTTTTCTATAATAGTCAACCATATAGGAGCCTATTCGTGACCAGACACACACACAGACGTTTAGCTTTATATTATACTAGCTGAAGTACCCGTCGTTGACTGGGTTCAAAAACGGCCCACAGAAAATGGGCTGTGATTGATGAAAGTATGATAGGTTATGAAAAGGAGGGGGTTGTAAAGAGATAGGTTTTGATAATCAAAAATTTTACCCTAAGCAAAATATGATGAAAGTAAAGATACTTTTCCCGTAAATATATTTTTTTATATCAATTTTTTTCCATTCGTAGCCAAGAGTGGCCAACAAAATCATGTTTACTAACAAAGAGAAAATGTTATATATATAATAATATAAATATACAAGAAATAAATGTTACCATAGTCAATAAAAGTTACTTTTATGGTAGAAAAGTTCATTGGTTTGTATTATTAAGTAGTTTGTAAAAAAATTTTTTTTTCTTAATTCACGAACCGGTTTTTAAAAAGATCAACATGGCAGCGACTTTGAAATGGAGAGCCCCGTTTTCAGTTTGAAGAAGGGGCACCTGAGAATTCTGTGTCAACAATTTAAGAGAGTTCTATCAACGTAAGGAGTACTTACAAACATATTTTAATGTTTTCCGTTATTTGTGCTTGAAGAATATTCGATTATGGCATGTGTAGTTTATATAAAAATTCATTTAAATAGTTACCGCCTCAAATTTCGTTTTAATTTCGGTTCGCTGAAATTATTTCGAGTAAAGAGCATTAAAAACTATTTGAAAACAAAAAAAAATTAACTGAACTTTTATTGACTATGGTAACATTTATTTCTTGTATATTTATTTTTCGGGTAGTCGTTTGTTGGCTTTTCTGCTAAACACTCTTACTAAATAATATCGACGAAATTTCGAAAAACAAAGAAACAAAAACACCTTTGAAAAATAATGAAGCTTTACTTACTTTAGTAAAATATTCTGAAACAGCAAAATGGGATATTAAAAAAGTAAACACGCAATTACTTTAGTTTTTTAAAGCAAAGAATCGATATAAATATGAATAAAAGGAAAATGGCACTCTTTTCAAGCAGAACACCTTCGTCTCAATTTTACAGTATTGAACGGTGTAATATTGCGCCGTCGGATCAGGGTTGTACTATTGTAATGTAAAGAATACGTAGAAAGGGCGGTAATTAACTGAATTCCTTCTAGTACACTGACAAAAAAAGATTAAACAAATATATAAGTAAAAATAAAAAGGTTATGTAAATGTTTTTAAAAAGACACGTAATCACGTGAGCAGGATTTTTTCCTTCTTTTGACACGATAACAAGTAACGTTCTTATTTTTTATTATTTATCTATTTATCTATTTTCGAAAGAGTGCCACGTGCAAGTGGAGAAGGAAAAAAGAGTTATACAAAATTTGTATCGAGAATTATCTAAAGTTCCGACTTTTTTTTTGCTTTCACTTTAATAAGAACGTGAATTTATGAGGTGAATTTATTCGACACAATATGATTCAACTCCAAAAAATAAATAAAAGCTAACGTGAATTAAGATTAAATTTAAGGTTTTATTGTGGACCCTCAACCCTTTTAAAAATCTTGTTAAACTTTGTGACATATTTACATTCTACGGAGGTCAGGCGCGAGCGAACACCCCATAATTTTATTATACCATATTTGTTCAAACTGAAACATTATTATCAAGGTATACTTACACAAATAGATATGAAAAGTCTTTGTTAAAGTTTGTACCATATTTCCATGGAGTACAGGCGCGAACGCAGACCCCACAATTTTATTATACCATCCCTATTTAAGTTAAAATATACTTATCAAAGTATTGTTATGTACATCTATATCAAAAACACGTGTAAACATTTTTTTTTCATTTTTTATTTCCATACTTTGGGGGCCAGGCGCAAACGCAGACCCCACAGTTTTTATGAACCACCGTTCTGCCAGATCAAACATACCCATTCCTGATCCTCGATAATCTTCTATCATTATATATAATCAGTTTCTTTAAATATCCAACCATATGGGAGCCTATTCGTGACCAGACACACACGCGCACACACACACACACGTTCAGCTTTATATATATATATATATATATATATATATATATATATATATATATATATATCTTGTTTTCTACTTTTTAACTATTTTGTATTTGAACCCAATATTTTTTTTTACTTCATATGCCTTTCTGCATAGGAACTAATAATTCCCAGAATTACATTTTGCCTCTGCAATTCACTACATGATTTTTTTGTACACGGTCTTTTTATTCCTTCTCTTCTTTCGGATATTCTGAAGGTGATTCAAAAGGATGTCTTACGAATCCATTTTTGGATTCACTAATCGCCCCAACTATTATGAGCTTGTGTGATATACAACCATACATATTGCACTTTGCTGAGTATTCCCTTTCATCTTATGTATAAACTTATACATTTCTTTGATCTTTTCTTTCTCGACAGTTTTCAAAAATTGAGCTAACCAGCAAAAATAGATACTTATCTATACTTATATTTTGCAAACTTTTTCCCTCTTAGAAGGGTCATTCTCTGGAACTCTATAGAATGAGGAAATTTACAATTTTATTTTAGTTTCATTGTTTTGAATAAAATATTCAAAATGTCATTCTACAATATCTTTATTTCTTTCTCTCTCTCTCTCTCTCTCTCTCTCTCTCTCTCTTTATCTATCTATCAATCTATCATATATATATATATATATATATATATATATTCATTTTTATACTGATTAACCCATCACTATAAGATTTGAAACACACCTGCCATGTGTTAGAGTTTATAATGTGTGATATATTTAATTTTTGCAAATGGTGCACAAATTATGTGAAAGACCTTTGTGAGAATTCAGATGCCTCCAATCAGGGGTAAATTCAAACGATGTATGAGAGACATCAATGAATAAAGACTTTATCTAATTTTACTTTGTCGTTATTAAGTAATTAAGAGTTCATAGCGTATAATACGGGTACAAATATTTTAGATTTGCATTAAATTTTGTATATCGTCATTAAAATCCAAATAGGCATGATTATCTGATTGTTTTTAAAACTGTATGGAAAGATGAATGAGATGTTTGATCTCATATCTAGTAAGACTGTTTATTTATGCATGCTCTATTATTTTCTCTGAACAATTATTGAGCTTTAAGGTTAGTTTGTAAAAAGAATAGAAAATATATAAGAATCATATATTTTCACGCACCTATATGTAGATAGGTATATGCATACATACGTAGTATATGTATTTATATATCCATATGCGTATATATATGCATGCATACGCACATGTATGTATGAATGTGTATGTATATATATATGTGTATATATATATTATATAGTTAAATAAAAATTGTAGTTAGTTTATCCTACTCCCATTCGCGATATGGCCTTAATTGGAGTGTTGTAGCCGAACTAACCTATGTTACCTACTAATAGATTATTCCAATATCAATAATCGGAAGACAAATCGTAAGGTTTCAGTCGATATCTTGTGGACTAACCAGATCGCCCACCACCAACAACCCACTTATTGTATCCTTTGCAATACATATTGTTGCTTTATTTTGGCGTCCTGGTTTTCTTTGCGGTCCTTAATAGTACTACAACGGTGGCGACGTCAGATTTCGTCCTCACTGAGGTTAGTCGATTTTAAAAAACTCAAAATATTCAAAAGAACTCACAACGGAAAACTGAATAAAACAAGGAAACACTGATGAAAGCAGAAAACCAGGAACTCGCGAAAACCAAATAAGTGCATGGACATAAAAAATTGAATTCCAAACTCTTAGAAATGAAAGAAAATTTTCATAGTTTTTTTTTCTTTTTGCTTGGCACTGTCACATCTTGGCGCACCTGTAAATACAAAAGAAAGAGAAATACGAATAAGTCGTGTTTTTTTTTTCTCGCATCATTTAATAAGTGTGTAAGCGAATTTTTTTTTTTTTTTTTTTTTTGCTTACTAAAAACAGTACAAATTTTTTTCGGGGTTTTCCATTCAGTCAACATTTTTTATGCTATGAAAAGACAGTTGCTTCGAAGGAATATGGAAGATTTTTCGCGACATACATTTTTCTCTATTTGTAGAAGACATTCGCTTGGAATTTAAAACTATGGTTAACGTCCATTTGCTAAATTATTGAAAGAAAACACATTACTGTTCCCTTTTCCCCCAGTTTTTCTAAAAATACTAAAACCTAGTTTATCTGAACACGGTTTTGCTAATTTCCGTAAATTCAGTATTTTAACAATCATACAATAATGGACATTGAAACGGTTATAAAAACTGCAAATTGAACAACAGCATCAACAACAATTATTTGAACACAAAACTCTTAGATGGAAGACAACAATTATTTGCACACCAGAACAGCTAAGATGAAAAACAACAACAACAACAAACAGCACATGAGAAGAGCTGTTTATACAAGTCATAAAAATAATGAGTCAATATTAATACCGCATTTTCATACGACCTAATATGGAATGCGATTGACAAATTTGGCTACGAACTTGAAGGTAAATCATTTGAAGTTTATTTTCATCGGTATGAAAATTTTTTGGAATCGAGTACAAACAGTGGTCGGACCAGAAAAAGGTTCGGTTACTATTACTGGAACTAGAGACGTTCGAGCATAACAAGTTTGTGGATTTTATTTAAACGGCGAAATTACATTTTGCTGAGACAGTGGACCTTCTTACAGAACTATTTAGTCCGAAAGTCTCTCATATTCAATAAGAGTTGGTCATGTCTGAATTTGCAGAAGTATGACGAAGATGATTTCGCTACGTACGCAGACATGGTTAATAAACATTGCGATGAATTCACTGAAGGCAATTTTAAACGTTTAGTATTTGCGTACGAACTTCTGGTCGAGATGCAGAAATTAGGAGGCGTGTCCTAACAAAATATGAAAATGAACCAAGCCTAACCCTACAAAAGTAAACAGAATACTGCCAGAAAATATAAATACCCATTATTGGATATCGAAGCTGGAGTTGCGCAGATAAAAAAGCAAACAGACAATTTAAAGAAAAACGTAAAAAATAAAACACAAGTTAGGAATAAAGGTCACATATCGACACATAGTTAAGAAAATTTCGAAAAAAAAAAATGCTGTCCCCATGTAATTGATGTGGTAATTTGCATTAGGTTAAGGACTGTCCAAATTCATCCAGAAAACGTTTAATATGTAAGAAAAGGGCATAAAGCTACTCATTGCAGAAATAAAATTAAATACAAAATCCAAGTGAGAGTCTGATAAAAACAAAGAAGGCTTTCAAAAATGTCATAAAATTTTTGATAAAGAAATAAAATGCAACTCGATTCGGGTTCAAACCATTCGATAGTAAATTTAAACACCTAGAAGAAATTGAATAAACCCTTAATTCTGGGAAAATGCAAAACAGCAAATGCCGTCAATGGTAAGCAAATTAACTTCGAAGGTGAATTTTTAACGAACATCACATTATTGGAAAAGACGAAAAAATTAAAAGCTTATGCATCAAGAAATACTAGTAACTTACTGGGCTCGGATTAATCAATAATTTTTGACAAAACAAAAATAAAAAGTACAACAGACGTTCATGCCTTGAAAAACAAATTAAAAAGAAAACATTTCTTGTTCTAGGCCACGAAAAGTCAAACAGAAGGCGCAAACAAATCGATACTGTTGTAGACCGAACAAAAGTAGCTCCCTCTTAAGAAAGAAAAATTAGGCAGGGTACTCTATCGCTAGTCCAAAAGTGACGAACACTCACCAACCGACCTATTTGTAAATGCTTATGAGACTGCAAGCGATTTTTCACCCGATACGAAAACTTCAGTTGCACCGCAACAGGTACCAGTCGCAACACTATTTTTCCCGGTACTGGAACATTATTTACCGAGAATCAATGTCACTCACGGATATTAGGTGCAGCAAAATAATACCATTCAAATTGTTTTTCCACAACATGGAACAATCGTTGAACCGTTTTACTCGGCGTCTTTTCAAAATAGACAGTTCTTTAGGGTGACAACACTGGAAACCCCTGTGACGATATCGCCAATTGTCTGATCACCTAGTTATGGTTTATTGACCCTTAATTACTTGTGTCAGAGTCTACCCACACAAGTAATCAATTGTTTTATTAAATTCTCGCGATTAATACATGGGAAAATGGTAATAAAACGTTTTTAGTGCAAGTCAAAACAAAAAAATTTCGCCCTGAACAATGAATCTCCAAGAAGTAGTAGCTGTTAAAACCATCTACGACACGTTTGATATTGAAGCTCTATAAAACACAGCAGAACCACGACGTCCGGGCAGGAAAAGAAAATCAACGAGCAGTTCATGGTCCATCCAAAGAGGGAAAATACTGATAGATAGCATGGGAGGAGGGTGTTGTGGCGGAACTAACCTATGTTACCTACTAATAGACTATTCCAATATCAATGAACACCGGAAGACTAAGCCATAAGGTGTAAGTCTATATACAATAGACAAACCTAGGTCGTTCGTCGGCTACGACGACCAATTCACCTATTGTACGCTTTGTAATACGTGTTGTTACTTTATTTTGGCGTTCTATTTTTCTTTGCAACCTTGTACAGGGCTATTACAGACGTAAATAACAAACGCGAATCGTAGTGGATTAAGTACTTCGTAAAATTCAGTTATAAGTTACACTCGTCCGGAGGTTAAAGGTTAAATCCTCAGTGCGAGCGACATTAAAGTACAGCTGTGAATTTTATAAGACTCCTACCCAGAGACAGTTGATGAAAGTAGAGAATGATACTTCCGTTGATTAAATAAAGGTTCAGTTAGAAATTCTGCGTAGCTTCCCAAGTTCGACAAGATACACCTACAAAAAGTAGGAGTTTACATCGACTGAAAAAAAAACGTTGTTAAAATAAAACCCAAGATGAGAATAGTAGTCTCAGGGATCTCAATAATACAAATAATCAATCCACATCTCAAAATTTTTGAACCATAAGGACAAGCGTTTATTTGTTCATTAAGTTACTGTTAACTAAAAATGACGAACTAAGAAATGTCAAATATATAACTAAATATTTAGATACACAACGGTTTTTCTTTTAGTAGCGATAATTGATTTCTTGTATAACACACTAATTCGTAGCAGACGAACGACCTAGGTTGATCTACCGTATATCGACTTATACATTACGGCTTAATCCTCCGGTATTTATTGATATTAGAATAGTCTTTTAGTAAGTAACATAGGTTAGTTCCGCCACACCCCTCCCAAGTTGATAACTCCGTACGGTGTATCAGTATATTTTCCTCTTTGGGTGGACCATGAATGGCTCGTTCATTTTCTTTTTCCTGTCCGAACATTGTGGTTAATGTAAACTTGGTTGTTTTCGGGCTAACAGTTGGGTTGTGCTATTGACCAATTTCGCGGGAATGTTGGCAAATTGTTGAATATAAAAACGATGCCGATTTTAACCGTATTATTTGGGTACTTATATAATGGCATTCTATTTATACAACTAGGTTGAATTCCACTTTAGTGGGCTCCCATCTATCATGGTCTAATATTAAATTACAAATTAGGTTGATATTATAGCAGCAAGTAAATCAACTTTAAATATCCACTTTCAATTAAGCAATAAGCTATCTACAAGGTGATTTAAATTTACTGAAAGAAGCGTCAAGAAACTCCGCAATCTTTTTTTTACAAAGAAAGCATTTTCGGTACAAATAAACGCTTGACGTACTCAACATGTTTCACTAAATATCCAAGTCTTATGTCGCCGGATTTTTATTTTTTTAAGGCAATGACTCTCATGTATTATTCTTTTGTTGCTGTGGTGCCTCTTTCCAGTTCAGGAATATTCTGGAGACTGTTTCTATCGATTGTGTTTTTGAGATAACCCCAGAGAAAATATGCCCACTAATGTGCGATGATTGTAGAATCCCATTAAGAATTACACGTTTTACAGATGAAACGATCACCAACGTATTCCCTATATCATTTACTGTTGTCTACTGATGACTGCTATTTGATGAAAACGTAAGACATAAAGTGGAACTTATTTCTACAAAATATGGTGGAATCTAAGGAAAAATTCTGAATCTTATTAACGATTCAACGGGTGGCATTTGACGGGTGTCACCCTATACATTTTATATAGGATTCAAGCTAACCTTAAGGTTATATCCTGTCAATCAACTCCGCGGCTGGGCTCTGTCAACATTTAACTTCAAAACTTTTTATTACAGCCAATGTATAACAAGACGTTATTTTATTACATTAGAAAGCCAGATGTATCCAAGTACATATGGTCCCAAAATATTGGCCTAATTTTCTCCTGCAGATTGTTATATATATATATATATATATATATATATATATATATATATATATAATTTGTTCAACGTATGTTCAAGTATTTTTAGGATGAGTGATGGCGTATGAAGCATAAAAGCGGCGTTGTTTTTGTTTTTTTATTTATTCATCTTTTTTTGTGTGTTTTTTGGCTATAATGCGCCTCTTCAGTTAAGGAATTGTTGAGGCATTATTTTCATAGGCATTATTTTTAAGACAATGTCAACGCAAAATGGGGTTAAGTTCCGGTGAATGTGAAGTACTTTAGGAAAGCAGATTTGTCTAGGTACCCATCACATCTGGTGTTAAAAGTTTTGCGTTTTAAATTTGTTTAATTTAACTAGGGTTATAGGATATCAGATTGACATGCATTTCTAACTTTATGTGTAAAGTCGGTACATGTATTGGAACTTTGTAATTGATAGCTTTTTAATGCAAAGTAGATACTTTATACTGCTTTTATATGTAAACGAATGGTTTTCATCTAAGTATGTGCTTTAAAATAATTATGAATAAGTCTCATGTTTTAAAATGTATATGTTTGAACTTCGTAACATCCGAGCGTAAGTGCACATCTTTACCGAGCTTGTAATCATTGCGCATGCGTACACCGCGTATGTTCGATTTTTCTCTCTAATAAACTAAATAAATGAAAAACTATAAGCGGGAAGAAATAAAGTGAAATTCAATCAGCGATATAAAACCGTCCCCATCTTGGTTTCGTCTTCTTTGTTCCGCCCCTTTTTCTTTTCTTTTTTCTTTTTTTTTTTGTAAAGCTTTCTGTTTTTTTGGTTTCTGCATCAAAAACAGCTACCAATGGCGCCTCTTTTGTCGCCGTTGTCGCCTTTAACTTACGTTTATTCAATTAAAAAATATATTGTATGCTTTATTCTACAACTCTATATTTATTTATTGATCTGTTTCAGAAAAAAAGAGAGGGCAGGTAGGGGAAAGAGAAATATAGGGCCTTGTATGAAATCTAAAGATCCAGATACGTATGTTGACGCTTGCTATCTTTTATGAATTTAGTTTTGCGGGTCGGCGATCAACTCAGACACTAACAGAGTCAACATTGATTTGTATGCATAATGCAGTAAACAGTATATTTTTATTGACTTTAAAGCAGCTACGTGCAATGTTAATCTCTACATAGATAGATATAGGTATATTATTGAATTTAATAGTCAGTACTCAAAATAAATATATTGAAAAGGAAGCCTAGAAATTTGGTTTATAAGGAGGCTGGTATGTTCAACTATGCTAAGATGGGCAAGTCTATTCTTTCAGTTATGGTTGACAGCTGGTTCATAAGCGGACAATCTAATCTACATAATATTCTACTTGTTTTTTAGTTAGTCCGTTCGTTACGATTTGAAAAAGACCAAATAAAATTTTTGAAGATCGGACTGCTTCAAATTCGCGAAATTTGATTTTGAAAAGGCCAATCTCGTAAACCTGGATAAGAATTTGAAAGTGACCTCCCTTTGGTGTAGTCTCGTTTTAGAATAGCATAATAAAAATATGACTATCGTTTCAATGGTTTTAGAAAAGAACCTCGTAGTAATTTCGACATATAGCGATTCTTCACGGAGGAAAGAAGTCAGGAAAACATTACGTCAAAAAGGAACCATCTAAAATAAACAGAAAAAAAAACAGAACATTGCCTGCCAATATTGGTTGAAAGATTGAAAGAGTAAATTAAAAATCGTTTCTTACTATGGTATTTTATGATTTTTATTGAACTATGTAGCACAATATTACTTTCTGGGTATTTGTTAGTATCTAATTTGGGTCAATACGGCGGACACTACGGCGGACACTATTTTCGTATAAATCTTAATAAAACTCATATTTTGCGTGTGTTATTGGCTTTTCTATCTAAAAAAAAAAAAACTGATTTGTTGCGCAATCCAAAAAACTAGCAACTTCATCAAAACATTTGCTGATTAACTATATTACTCATTCCGTGGATTCGCCACGGGTCAGCTAGTTATAAATATCAGCTAAGGATTTTCTATGAACTATTGGAACCATTTATGCCGCTAAGTTGTGTCAATTTGGTATTGCATTTTTCACTTTTTTTTACAAAGGAGTCACCACTTATCAAGGTCTAGAGACCACTCGCGAATAAGGGTTAATAAGTGTACAGTAGTCAAATGGAACATGTAGTAATCGTTAGTAATCGTTTATCGTTGATAAATTGGATTACCTGAGGTTACGGTTCATCAATAATTTGTTCGCGTTGGACCTGAATATGACCATATTACAGTCAGTTGGAAAGCAGGAAAACGAAACGGAGTTCCAGGTCGTGCAGTTGTAAGATAGTTTTGTTCATGGAATCTACGTTTATGTTTAGGCACATATAAAGAGTGGGGAAATTTTTGATAGTGGTTTCAGCTTGACGAGCGTTTTTGTGAAAAGACAGGGGGATCATATATTGGAGCTCAGACGAGCACTTGCCAGGAAAATAACGACAAAGCAGAGACAGGCTCGCAACATCTCTTCTGTGGGAAAGAGGTGCAGGGTAGAGAAAAGGGCATCCCCCACTAGGCTGCGAAGTCTATTTTGAACCTTGGTATGGCAGGATAAGCTGTTTCTAGTCGCTCCTTCCCAGATGTAGCAACAGTACTCCTCCTAGGACATACTTGGCTCTTATACAGGTAGAGAATTGCATCAGCTACGAGATATCTACTGAAGCAGTAGAACGATCGCACCATGTTTTCCAGCAGCCTTGGCAACAGATGTACGTGTTCCATCTATGATCAGGAGTAAAGGCCAAATCTAAAAGCTTGTCAAAACATGAAATCTTCCAAGACAAGTGGCATTCATTTCGATTAATGCCAGACGAGGATCAGAGCATTGATAATGGAAAAATAGAAGTTTGGTTTTAAAAACGTAACATGCGGCCGCAACCAAGATTTAACTCACTACACGAGTTTATAGTGTAATTCAAATCTTGTCCGTAGCTGAATACTTGATGCTTCACCAGGGTTATCAAGGGTATTTTTATCGTGAGGCCATCACTAAATGGGTTGCTTACCAGGGCTTAAGAAAGGCCCATCCACCCCCGAGAGAAGGATAGACCGCGCCAGTAACCCGACATGGTCTTTTACCTCGTGGTACATACAGCGCCTCGCCTTCCCAAATGGTCACCCATCTGGTACTGGCCCGGCTCGATGTTGCTTAATTTCGAGAACCGGTGTGTCAAAGGGATTGTGCCGATTGTGGCTTTAAATGCATTAAATTAACCAGCCACCCCTTTCCCCATTGCAACACGTGTCAAGATTAGAGGAGAAAGGATCGGAGAACATGGTCGTTTACAGTCTTTGAAGTGTTGCTATGGATGGTAGTGTTGTCAGCATAAATATCTACAAATGATCTTAGGATTGGATTTGGGAGATTCTTTTCTGTAGATCAAGAAGAGAGTTGGGCCAATAATGGGCCCCTCAGGGACTCCAGAATTAATATTGTGAGCTTCTGATTTTTGCGCCTGAACCACTACTCTTATGAATCTATCACAGAGAAATGATTTCATAATTGAAAATACATTTCCAGCTATACTGTAGCTGGAGATTTTGTGGAGTAAACCTTTATGTTATAACCTATCAAGGGTCTTTGATATGTAAAGGGTAATTACCCTTAAAAGGATGCCTCCGTCGAGAGATTCGCTAATCCTTTGAGATATTACTGTTAGCACATCTGCTGTAGATCTAGCAGAACGGAAACCATATTGCATGTAACTAAGGAGGTTATTTTTGCTGAGGTGGTTGACTACTTCTCTATTTAACCCAGATTCCAGCAACTTTGCTGATGGGTCTGTATTGAGAGGAAGATGAGCGATCACTTGAATATTTGAATACGAGACATACTGATGCGATTTTTCAGACAATACTTAAACAGCTTTGTAAGTATGAGAGCTAGTTTTGGTTGAAGCTTTTTGAGCAATTCCGTAAGGACCAGTTGCTTTACTGGAATCGAGTTTTTGATTATCTTGCCAACATACATAGATACCTGAGAATCAAATCAAGATTATTCACTACTTGTCAAATATTTCGTAAAGAAAAGAAAAGCATTAATGTCCCTCTTCTCAAGTCAAACTTAATTATCTTATAGTTTATCTTCATTATGGACTTTTCTGCATTTTATTGGATTTCGGGAAAAGAATTCATCTATTCTGGTTTAGTATAAAGTGCTAAAGTTTTTATTCCGTTTTATATAAACATATAGTCTTTATCTAAGTATGAACAGCTTCTAATAAATAAATAATTTTATGTTCATTTCAGTTAATCAAGAAAAAATTGAAAGAATCGTTTTGGAATCGGAGATATGGCTTCAATTTTTCCGATTCCTATCCCCCAAAATGTTCTGATTTTTCTAATCCTCAATTTCAATTAATCGTCCCAACACTAATATATATATATATATGTAAACAAATATATATTTCCATATATATAAATATATATAAATATATAGATAAAAAGATATATGTAAACAAATATACATTTCCATATATATATATATATATATATATATATATATATATTATATATATGCATACAAAAATATATTTATATATATGTGTGTGAGTGTACATAAATATATATTTCCATACATATATATATATATGTATTTATATATGTACAGAAATATATATTTCCAAGCATATATATACACATGCATATATATATATACAACAGTGTGAACATATACATATGACGAGGAAGCTACGCAAAATTGTGTGTAGTTCTCGATAAAACATAGACAAAGGGTATAGGTGCTTTATTCAATTATATTCAAACAAATATCAAATAATATTTAATTATATTTTTGTTGGCGTTTAACATTCAAGCTGTCTAAACATTTGTCATTTTCGAAGATGGATTTTTCCCCACGATAGGAACACCAATTCTTTACAAATAGTCTCATTGTTGATTTTAATAAAAACTTTTATCTTCGTACCATTTTTATCACTTCACAAATGTCTGTTCAATTTGGTGTGTTTTATTTTTGGCAATTCATGTCTTCTGCACTGGCAAAGTAGTCATTGTAAGAAGGTGTCATCGAGTTAATTTTTTTACTTTGCGCCAGAATTATTGTCGAGGTGTTGCTTGTATCTTGGCGAGATAAACTCGTTGCCGTTATAGTTAAGTGCTAACCAAATGGATGGCAACTTAGAAAGTATGCATTGAATATTAATGGCACGCTATGTCAGAACGAGTTTTTGGAAAAGAACGGGACGAGAACGTAAGAGCTGGTTTATTTACCACATACTACCAGTTGGGAATTGTTTTAATCGATACCACGTACACATTTCGGAGTTTTGTTCTAAAACCTCTTATCTTTCTTCCTGAAATCATTTTTACAGAAGCGAAGTACGAAAAAATTGATCTACATTAAATTTCAAGTTACGCCATTTTTTTTACCGAACCGGTGCGCGCGTTCGCTTCAATTATATGAAAGTGTTTGGTCAAGTCTTGAACTTATTGCGAATTATGGATATAAACTCTGAGCCATGCGATGAGTAACAATGTCATAATATTATGTTTGTAAGCTTTACTAAGACAGGCATTAATAAGTAAACAGTTCTTCTTAATAGCGTCTATGACACTATAAACATACCCGCAGACAGGATTATCTTTACATTCGTCACACTCACCGAGATACCTGGAACAAACAATTGTACGTGTCACCAAACGATTAGCTGGATAAGTCATACATGGAAACTCTCACTGAAAATACTAATAACAAGACTGTGAAACAAAATATAACCTGAAATATCAGAATAACAATTTGGATATCTAGCAATGGCAATGCTGACAAAAGATTATAAGAATATAGAAAAACTATCTGTGTTTCATAAATTTCTTGAAAGCCTTTGATAAAGTAAGACACGAAGACATCCAAAATGCTAATCATTTTAGACATTAATGGGAAAGAATTCTGAACAACATTTCTTGGTGGCAAATAGCAACGGTTCGAATGGATGAAGAGCACAAACATTAATAAAATAGGAGTCCGGTAGAGGTATGATCTGTCACCAGATTTATTCAAACTCTATAGCGATAGAATACTGAGAGAAATTAGGGGATATCAAAGGAATAAGTTTAGGTGTAGATAGCACTTTGTTGATAGCACAATCCGAAGAGACCTTCCAAATTATGCTGGACGCTCTGATCAAAGCAAGTAACAGTAAATGATGTGCTTTAAACATCTAGAAAACGGTGAGCATGGCAGTATTCAAGAACCCCCCCCCCAAGCTCCAACATGCAAGCTGCAAAGTCTCTATGTACTAGTTAAACAATGTGATAAATTCAAATATCTGAGCTACTAGATGACATCTGGTGGTATGGCCGTAGCCAAAGTCGCCTTCAAGAGTGTCATAAATCATGGCTAACAGAAACATTAAAATGGACACTAAATTTAGAATACTACGAACATGTGTGCTCTTCTCTTTTATAGGGTTGTGAATGTTGCACAAGGTAGAAACTGAGGGCAACTGAAATTTGGTGCCTGTGAGGAATTTTGAAGATATCCTGAACAGAAAATAAAGCTTATAAAGGGATACTAGAAATGGCAAACGCATAAATGTATCTAATAAGGACATTGCGGAAAAGATTAGAAAAATGTAGAATCGAACAAATTCGTTTGACGTGAAACATTGAGGATAGAAGAAGCAGAGAAGGACAACGAGAAACATACGTGGAAAATCTGACATAGGCATCAACATACAAAAGTACTGAACAACAATGAATCCATGAATGCATTGAGAGAGAGAGAGATAGATGAATAATCATAGCCGTCAATGTCTGTATCAGGCAGGACACCACTTAAATGAATGAGTGAAACTTACTATTTAAAATTGGGTTCCTCTGAAACCACACGCCACATCATCTTAGAAAAGGATAAAAGAAATAAAGAATTCTATAGGAAGATATCATGTGGGACAGATAGTATAAATAAATATATATATATATATAAGTGTATATATATATATATATTTTTTATATATATATATATGATATATATATATATAATGTATGTATATATATATATGTATGTATATATATATGTGTATATGTATATTAGTATGTATATATATATATATATATATATATATATATATATATATGCGTGTGTGGAGGAGTATTGTATTTTACTTCAATTCACCCATCAAAGCACACTAACACATGTACTGTTGTAAATTTAATGTATAAGAAACGACATTCTTAAGTGAAGAGTTCTGCAGCGAGATTTTTGTTCACATTACATTTAAATTGCAACATGTCGTTGCAATCATGGGAAAAGAATCGGCGAGAGAAATATATTTAAATCAAGTTTCGGAAATAAAGAACGGTGCAATACTTATTACACGCTTTTCAGAATATTTATTTCGATTGTCATGTGACTTTTAACTCATTAAGTCCCAGAATATCTAATTGTTTTACTACCAAGTAGAAACTTAGGTTGAAATGACTATAAATGGGTAGAATACACAAATTAAAAAGGGAGCAGTATTTTTTATTTAGAAATATTGACTCTCCTATGAATAGAACACTGGGTGCCTGTGACATATTTCATGATTCAAGAAGATGTCCATTCAAGATAAGATGTACACATCACGGTAAGAAGCAAAACAGTTCACACAAAGAGCTACACTGCACTTTTGCAATATGTTAGTGGCTTACTATTGCAAACCCCATTTATATAAGTTCATACATTATCGAACACATTTGAGTAAATTTCAAGAGAATTTTTAAGTGGGCTTCAACAGTTCTCGGAGCGACAAAGTTGATAAACATAGATTTAATTTTATCTTTCCTTCAGAGTAATTAGGCAGTACGCAGTATACAATCTTATAGATTTTAAAAACTAAAGTATTGGATTTCCTCTATATAGAACAGTAGGGCATAATGGTTTAAGCAGGTAACCTTGGTCCAGTATAGATTCCTCATCAGTTATCAAAACTGTAACATGAATGGAAATTCTGATTTTTTTTTTTATAATTATTTTGTATAAATGAAAAACACGTACAAATGAATGAGTTCATTATTAGATTCCTTTTCGACTATAATGAAGAGTTCCAAGGGAATTAAAATTGGCTTTTATTATTTCTTGACAGTATTATTTAGCTTGCAATAGAGAAAATGGCGAAAACAAGATGTCGGTATTAAATTTTGATTCGTTTAGTGTTATCTAATGCTGAATCCCAAAATTGAAAACGATTAATTGTACACTATTAATTGAATACACGTTGCTATACCTAATTGCCGAACAAACAAAATAAAAAGAAAGGAAGCAAAGGTTTTCCTAAGTCCTGAATAGCAACTAAAAATTACCCCTGAACTGTAGAAGTCTTTAGATATCGGAAGCGTTTCCACTCTGAGAGCTTCTCCCCTCGGACCGATTGCTTTGGAATTCTCCTTCTTTTGGCTGCTTTCCCAACCGCAACATTTCACAAAATGTTAAATATAACACTGACAAACGTTTTATTTTCCATTTCTATAAGTCTGGTCTATATCACAGTAGCCTCTTACAATTTGGTTGCAATATGCCTTGTTTAGTACGGATCCGTAATTATATCGGAATCAGGAAAATATTGGAGTCGTCTCATCACTATCCCGATTCCTTATAAATATCTAAATATTCAACTATAGAGCGGTTATTTTTTCCAATTACAGTAAAAAAAAAAAAAAAACACATGTGCAGATATTTTTTCAAACGTAAAAACACACTTGTAGGAGTGATGTATCGATTTTAGTTTTACTGTTAGGTTTAATTCAATATTTATCATTTTATTATTACTACCAGCAGTGGACAATTTCGTTTTAAATAATATCCCATACAATAAAAGACAATTGAAAGCATTGTTTTTGGCATCGGAAAATATGTACAATTTTTTCCCCGATTCCGACATTGATTTCGAAATCTCTAAAAGATCCGATTTTTCTGATTCCGATTAATCGTCCCAACACTAGTCGGAGACTACCTGCCGAATATACCCATTGAACTAAATGTAAATGATATCCAAGCACTTAAATTTAAAGTGATGGTTAAAATCCCTAAAAAGACATCTACGCTGGCGTATTGGGTTAATCTATGGCATTCCGTAGGATGTCCCATCCCATTAAAAACAAAAAAAAAACAAAAAAAAATAGAAATAAAAGAAAATTTGAAGAACTCCCAAACATGCAACGCACAAATGAGATAATGAATGCCAGTACTAAATGGAAGGATTGTTCCATTAAAATGGTAGCTTTGAAAAAGGTAAAAGAAAAATTAATTATTTGCAGTTGTAAATCGTTCATTGAATGAGAGTTAATACAATTAACAACAATTTCCTGAGATGTTCATTTGAAAAGTAAGAAGCAATTATAGAAGTTAAAGAGAGAACATTATTCATCAATTCAAACATGATAATTAAGATTGTTAAGATTTACGGCATATCAACAGCCGTTGGGTCATTTAAGAGCGAATCCGTAGATATTTTGTATTCAATTAATTATTTAAACATCAACTTATTTTATGAAATGTCTTCAATATATTTTGTATTCAATTAATTATTTAAACATCAACTTATTTTATGAAATGTCTTCAATATGTTTCCAGACTTTTTTCCTATGAGCACTTTTATTATTTTTATGAAACTTTAGTCCCCTTCGAAGTAATCTTCTCCAACTGTAATGCATTTGTTCTGCCATTTTGACAACTTCTAGAAGGCCCTATGGAAGTAATCTTGCGTGAGCGCATCAAGGATGCTCGTCACAGCCTCTTTCATCTCCTCAATTGTCTCGTAACGACAGCCTTTAAGGTTTTCCTTCAGCTTAGGGAATAACCAAAAGTTACAGGAGCAAGTTAGAGACTATAGGAAGAGTGAGGAACTGTGTTGATGCCCATGACAACGTCTTTCTTTCTGATCTTCTCTGAGTACCCTTGAGACAAACTTTGCATAAATCTTCCACATCTCTAGTTCCTCGCAAATAATTGTGTACAGTTCTCATACTGACACCAACCTGTGCACTTTGTCTTTATAGACACACGACGGTCCTTATCCATTAAATTCTTTATTTGGCCAACCAAATTTAACGGTCTGACTTCCTTACTCCTCCCACACTTCTCATCATTCCTCACTTACTCCCTTCCTTCCTTCCTTCCTTCCTTCCTTCCTTGAATCCTTTATTCTACTCAAAAACTGATGCTTGATTCATGCAAGATGGTCCAAAAGCAATCTGAAGCATTCTATACGTTTCTGTGGCATTTTTCCAAGTTTAAAAATTTTATTGCATATCACTCTTCCAAAGTATCCTCACGCCCAGATTTCATTTTTGAAATTCGCCAGCTGTGACAATCAGGCTTTAGTAGAAGGTATTCCAATTTCTGCTGCATCTGTTCATTTGAAGCTGACATCATAAAAATTGGTTAATCATCCCATAGGATGTACAGCTATAACATACTGAATTATCAAGTGTCTAAAAACAGCCTGGAAGCATATTGAAGGCACCTCTTAAATGTATATTTTCTAAAAAATAAAAAATAAATAAAGACTCCGTAAACGTTAATTTTTATTTAACCCCAACCATTGATGGATATTTGACAGGCACTATCATTCCAGGTAACAGTGGATGTATGAGGAGGTATAAATAAAAGGTTCGCTACACAATACGAAAGAGCTAAAATTGAAACCACATTACTTGATTCAATTTTGTGTCATACCTACGACATGTTATGAGGAGAATCTGAATAGTTGTTTAGTGTTGGGAAACAGGGTTAAGAAGAAAGCAAACGTAGAAGTGCGGTACAATGAGGATGAAAGACAACACCTACCAGCAGATGTAGCCGACGTCAAAACAACATTAATCATCCTACTAGTTCATCCTTGATGTAACGAACATCCATCCTCTATGTGATTATTTTATTCCGGGGAGCTGGTTGCCGTTCCCAGGATGTAACCATAGTTTAAGAAACGTCCCTCTTACAAGCCAAGTGACTCTCCCAATAAAACGGTTGTAGCATAGAAGGATCGAGGAATTCTGATTTCTGAGTAGTGAGAGTTTTTTTTTTACATAGGAGTCACTACTTATCAAGGCCCGGAGGTCACTCGAGGATAAGGATTATAGTGTGTACAGTAGTCAATGGAACAATATTGTAGTAAGCGTTAGTAATTGAAACTTGGTAAATTGGATTAAAGAGGAACGCGTTGCCTAAGGATGTCCGAACCAGATTACTATATAAAACTAATTCGCTCTATTAAGATAGCAGCTTCAAACACGTAACAAATTAATTATTTTATGTTGTAATTTGCTCATTAAATGAGAGTTAATAGCCATTGACGATAATTTTCTGAAAAGTTCTTTGAAACATAAGAAGCAATTACAGGAATTTAAGAAGTTGGGTTATCTATTGATTGAAATAAGAATTGGCTGAATTAGACACCGACCTGAGTGTTTCAAAGTCGGATCATATCGGTGCTATAGGACCATTTTTATCATATCGGTGCTATAGGACCATTTTTATCATATCGGTGCTATGGGACCATTTTTATCATATCGGTGCTATGGGACCATTTTTATCATGAATGTTTGCAAATTTCACGCTTTCTTTTCTTTAAGTTCTTTATTCTACAAATAAATAGGAAAACATATGCCTACAGAAGAATGAAGCCGGCTAAAAACTCACCATGTTAATTCATACAAATTTGCGAATATCTTTTGGAAGTAATTATTAATCTTCTATTTTTCTATGATTTTGACATATATTAATACGTGACTATTTTCATCCATAAACATATGAGTATCGCATTTTTATTTTACATTCGTAACCATTTGGTCAACACGATGACCCTGCTTTCAAATGACAGGAAAAACGCGCCTTGTATACTTTTTAATGTAAACATAAGTTCTGTGATTCTTAAGAGTGTTCGATCTCTCAAGGGAGAGAATCTTGCAGTATGAATAATTTATGCATCATCAGTATATTATCTCTTGAAAGAGCCCAACTTTGTCAAACATATAATGTATAAGAATAACAGATTAGTTACATTCAAAGATCCAAATCATGCAAAACAGCCAGAATTTCGGTATAGGTTTTACAGATCCGTTTCGTTCTGCAAAAATAATCGGTTATTATTATGTCAATACCGACTCTTTTCGTGCATGTACTCTTTAAAAGGAATAAAAATTCTTTGCTAAGAAAAAAAGAATTATATATGCTCTGCTGTTATATTTATTATACATTGAGCTTTGCTCTGGCAAAATGTTCAAAGTGAAAAGGTTAATATTGGACTTTCAGCGACAGAGGAAAAGGGCAAAACTCGTTCGCTTCCATAGCCAGAGAAATTTAAACTGAAGTATGCCACAGATTTAAGGCAGAAAATGATAATAGCTTTTAGGAAGGGCCAGGCGTGTTATTTTTAGAGCAAATTAATACTAGTTATTAAGCGTAAGATGTCAAGAGGACAAAGAATTGGGAAGGAAAACATTAATTCTCAAGTCTAATAGATAAAAACAGGTGGGTGAAAATAGAAAAAGGGATATATGTCATAAAATTTAAATGTCTGCATAAGTCAGCGTACACATATATACAGGTGAATATAGACACGTATATACACAAATAACTATATAAACATGTGCACATCAACATTTGCATAAACACATGGATACACAAATCAGGAAAAGCCCAGGCATACATACACACATCTACACATATTGAATTAGAAATGAATTTTACGAATTGAGTATAGAATCTCATCATGTTAATAGGACTAATAAACAACATATGTTAAAGAACCTAAGCAATTTGCGTTTACTTAAAAATATATTCTAAATAGGGGATCGTTCAGCAATTAAAGTTGAAGTGGACAGAATAAATAGAGTATATTAAGATATAAGATTGAAAAAGAGGTAGGGTTATAAGTGAAAAATAGAGATACATTAAATTGTATAATCAAGTTTAAATTATGTGGGATAATATACAAACTTTTTTAGGTTCTTTACGGTGGTTTAGAGCCTATTTTAATTGCGAAATAGAAGAGTTACATAAGTTAGAAATTATGGTAATTAAAACTAATTAGCATCTTAAAGGGGATTTTCATACGATTTTAAAGGAAAATGTAATAGAACTCAAAGAGGCGTTGCGTATACGTAATAGATATAAATATGAATATGTGTGGCCATTGAAACAGGTGAATCGATGACACTGCAGGGCATTGGAGGAAAATACTATGTTGATTATGGTTATTATCAAGTCCAGAAAGTTGGGAGTGAGGGCAGGGATCGAAGGAGTAAAGTAGTGGTCGCAAAGAGTCCTAGCTTAGTATTATTCATCTATAAAGGCAGAAAAAAGAGCAAGCCTTAACAAACAAACAAGTAACATGAGATTTCTGTGGAAAAACTTAAAATATTGGAAAGTTCTAAGGAAGAATTAAGGATTAATAATTCTGAAATTATCTAAAGTCTAGGGAATTATGGAAATTATTTATAATTTTTTTTTACACGGTGGTCACCACTTATCAAGGCCCGGAAGCCATTCAGGGATAAGTACAGTGTGGAGTGTGTTTACTTGAGGTGGCGGTTCATTAGGAATTTGTTTACGTTGGACTTGAAGACATCCAGGTTGCAGTCAGGTGGGAAGCAGGCGGACGGAACAGAGTTCCACAGGCGTGCAGTTCTTTGTTCATGGAATCTACGTTTTGATTTAGGCACAGATAAAGAGTGGGGGAAATTTTTGATAGTGGATTCAGCTAGACGGGTGTTTTTCGTGAAAGATTAGCGAGGGGGACCAGAGATTGGAGTTCAGACGAGCACCTGCCATGGAAATAACGATATTGATGTTTATATGATTTATGGCGTACATTAGTTGATTAATGATAACGAATTGGTTGTATTTAAATTTTTCCTGTGTTTATATTGCGAAATATGTTAGATTTCGAGTTAATTATATCTTTATCCTGAGGGGAAGTAATTATAATTGCAGCCTCCGAGATGCAAAGGTTACAGGATTTAGAGTCTGGGGTGTATAATTTTGACTTAAGAATAGTCCAAATAATGGAGAATGCAATTCTATTAGACCTAAGATTTCTAATTAAAGTAGTTAGAGATGTTCCTTGTTTATTATCGATATTTTCATTGTGTAAAGGGGATATGTGGTTTGAAATGCGTACTTTTATTAAATTAAAGGTAGTGCCAATGCAGCTGTGGGATTTTAAAGGTGCTTGTTTTCAATTGCTGGCGTGGAAATTTATATTAAGGTAAGGTTGTTATGATTACTACTTGTTGGGTCTTGCAGGGTAAGTAATCGTTCAGAGTTATAGATATTGCTATTGGCGGGATTATTAGTGAATTGCTATTATTAATGGGTGAAAAATGGGTGGTTTATTTACTGAAGCTGAATTGATAATATTTCATTGATGGGGGATTAGTGTACGTGAATGAGTAGTTTGATCTATTAGAGAAGCGTTTGATGATAGCTCAATTTCGGTATGTGAATCTATGAAGTCTTTGTAGGTGCACTTATTGCTAACTGGGCATTCCCGTTTATTTTGGCAGTTGTACTTAGCTCTAGAAGATACGTAGAATGTGGTTTGCTTGAGCTGCTTTAATTTTGTTTTTATTATTTGGTGCGATTATTGTCGGTGCCAGGTTAGAAAAAAGTTGAAGTACACACACACATACACACACACACATAATATTCGTATAAAATCATATAATTATTTCGGAAATTAAATTTTTAATATATAAATCATTATCATTTGGGACATCTGTATCCTCCTTAAAAGCATCCACTGTGGAGGCCCTGTCAGTGGGGCATTAGAATACGCCGACTGCCCCCTTGCAGAGGGTAAAAGTCCCTCAATGGGGGTCCTGGATATGACCTTAAACTATATCCAGTGGTGAGGCCCCAGCTTGTGGGCTTTGGGGAGTGTGGAGCCACCCTTTAATTACCATTGCTCCCAGGTCCACTCTGACCCGGAGTGGTAGTACCTGTTAGTGTCCCAACTATGGGTTAAATAGAAACCGACGTGAAAACAACAAATATATTCTATTAAATAAAAAAATTCTTCAAAATCTTTGGATTCGGCATTAAATAACCCGAAAAGGGTTGATATGCCGTAAAACAAAAACAACCAAACAACCAATCCACTGTGGATTTTTATTATAAAGTACAGTATTTTTCATTTGGTGGAACAAATATAGAATTGTTTTCTGACCTACTATTCAGTTCCTCACTTCCTGTTAGCAATTGAAATTGTTGGGCCTGCGGGCTTAATAAAAACAAACTTGTTTTACTCGCAATTTTTTACGTGATGGGATGTAAGTAAAAAGATTTATTTATAAATGCACATTGGCATTGATTATAGATTTGGGGATATTACCGGCACGTGCTGTACACATTGTACGCAACTTATTACACATGTGTCAGAGTATTTACTTTAGTTGGTTCAAGATTTTTTAATGAAGAACCTTCTGTCTAGAGTGGTTTTCTCCTAGAGTGACTCTTTCCTTAGTAAGTAATGAATAGTTCTTAAAAAAATGAATGTTACAACATCTGAAGAAACCCGTAACGAATGTACATACATGTTGATTTAGCAGTTTGCAAGTTGATACAAAGGACACCTGACGAAGGTCAAAACTGTCAAATAATTGCAACAATAATATTGAGAATTTTAAAAATAATAAGAATTGTAATAATAGAACAATAATAGAATACTACTAATCAGAATACTATTAATACTGTTACTACTTCTACTACAAATACTACTACTAAGAAAAAAATAATAATAAAAAACAAAAAATATGAAGAATGGAGAGCATCAAAATGATATTATAACTAAATGTAAATCACCACTTACAACAACAACATCAACAACAACAACAACAACAACAATAATAATAATAATAATAATAACTAGCAGGACCCGTGGAAATTCCACGGTAGTTAAAATCTTGTAAAACACATCAATAAGAAATTCCTTATTGTTATATTACAAAAATGAACGTATGGAAGCAAGTAGAACAAACAAAGAACTGTAGTTAAAACTTTTATTGATGGCCAATGCGATCGTAACTGATGCTGTTGATATTGTCAGGAAGTGCTGGTGATGATTGAGGCGGTAACAGGGACGTTGATCAGCTGCTTGGAGTGAGAATAGTGGTCAGTCAGCAGGTTCTGGGGAGTCAGACTGTGAATTAAAAAAAAACTGTGTGACATTGTTGACATCGATTTTGTGAAAGTTCTGATGACCCCAAGTTGTTTAATATTTCAGGACATCTTGGATTACATGTATAGGTAAGGAATAGGTATGGCTTTTCATATTTACAGAAAACTGCCATTGCATCTTGATACAGTTGTTGAAGATTCCTAGGACTTCCTGTAAATGCAGATGGTAGAATAACTGGCACACCAGAATCGCCATCTTCATTCCTTGCTAAATGATCCATTAAGCCAGAATATTGAGCAGTTCTTGGTTGACTTTGATAACTTTTAATGAAGTTGAATAAGCAACCGTCAACTTTTACATATGCAATAGACTTTTCTATTTATTTAAAATTTTATTCAATGAAGATTTGGAAATTCACAAATATTTTTTAAGTCGAATTAGTGATATAGATTTCAATTAATGCATCACAACTTCCTGATAATATAAATAGAACACTTTGAATTTTCTGTACAAAAGTTTTTTCCATAAAAACATTGTAATCTGTTATAATATTCAGACTCTTGTGTATTACATGCATAGAAAATGAAGTGTTTCTGTAAATCTTACGAAATACAGTTAAATTTTGATTTTTCGATAATCAAAATGATGTGAGGTAGGTTAAACAAACTGTACACTACTTTTTCATCAAATTATGAATTTTAAATATAAGGAAAGCAATTTAAAAAAATTTATTTTCCAAAATCATATTTACATCCAAGTTAATTTTTAGATTCCATAGCTGTTCCTGATTGTTTTCATAACACTTCACGGTAAACAATATTCTTAGTATATGTTACACCACGCTTTCTGACCTGATTATCATCTCTATGCAGTTGCATTACCTTAAATTTCACACTGTGCTTAGATCGAGCTCTTGAACATGCCACATACAGCTGACCATACAGCTGACCATGAGAAAATACAGGTTGTTGAAGATATATACCAACATTATCCAAAGTTTGGCCATGTACTTTATTGATGGTCAGTGAATATGCTAATCGTATTGCAAACTGTATCTGATGAAATGCAAACGGAACATTTGTATCACTTGGCTTTAACTTAATTCTTGGAATGATAACTGTGGAACCTCTATTAGATCCATTAATTAAAATAGCAATGATGCTGTTTTGATGACATTTTTTTTATTTTCATCCTAGTTCCATTACAAAGTCCTTGATTTATGGATAAATTTCGCAGTCGCATTACTATTGCCCCTATTTTCACATTAAGTCGGTGAGGTAACATTCCAGATGGAGTTAATGAATTTATGAACTCGATAGGATAATTTTGAAGTTCAGCATCATCATCGGAGATGTAATCTGCACTTAAATATGTATTTATGCCTCCGGGAAGATTATTTAGAATTTCTCCATTTACTGTTAAACATTCTGTATTTTTTAGAGTCATGATGATTCAATTTTCCATTTCTTGAGGGCTGCAATCAAGTATTTCTGAGATTAGAGAACCATTACATACCGAATAGTCAGGAACATCTATGGTATCTACAGGAATGTCATTAAGACTGCTCGTTAGTGTACCATTACAAAGATGAAGGAGCCATCTAGAAAACTCCTGTTCATTTATGTTAGTTCTGACGTTTTGTGTTAGTTGTAATTGACTGAAATGATGCCATAATGGGCATCTTTTAAGACAGGTCTCTATAATAGATGTAGGTGATCCATGTGGCACTACTGGCAAAATTTGCTTGAAGTCACCTCCAAGTATGAGAAATTTTCCACCAAATATTTTATCGTTACCCATTATATCTTGTAAACATCTATCTATAGCAAGCAGTGCATTATTAGGTATCATAGAGGCTTCGTCTATGATGAATACCTTTACCTTTCTCAAAAAAGAAGCATGCTCTGATACAGGAGAAACGTTACAGACACCGGTTTCTGTCAGAGGTACAGGTAGTTTGAATATACTGTGGAGTGTTTTCCCTGAAGTTAGTAGCATTGCAGCAATGCCGCAGTGGCGGTTACAGTACTGCTGGAGGTGAAGTAATCATATAACATGTTGAATAAAAAGGTTTTTCCTGATCCGGCTGGGGCATCTAAATAGAAGCAATTGTTGTGTGGGGCTTCTTTTTCAGTTGCTATGACAGCCTTGATTATAGTATTAAAGACCTCTAATCGTTCATTGTTTAACAATTCAACATTAGGCCCGTTTGTATTCCGAGTCATATTATCTATTGGAGGATCACCTGTTGGTTCAGGTAAACCCATTGCCTGGAAAGAAGAACTATGCTCATTAAATATTGCTTTTATCAAATGAATAACTTGGGGGATATGTATATACACTGGCCCCCGCCCTTTGCGACCCGGGCGACAAGATCAAAGTGTAGTATATGTTCCGGCAGATACTGCAAGCAAAGACCACATGTGGGGGCGACCCCACATATAAGACCTTGGTCAATGTAGGGGCAACCCTTCATACCAATTATAACTATCCAGCTCCCCTACTCTCCGGGGAGCTGGTCCCCATTTCCCCTTCACTCCTCACATTAAAAATCGGCCTTGTGCCTAATTTGCTCAGTGGGGGAGCAAATAAACACCATCTGTTCCGACAGATACTGCAAGCAAAGACCATATGTGGGGGTAACCCCACATATCCACCTTGGTCAATGTAGGGGCAACTCTTCATACCAACAGTTCCTATCCAACTCCCATTTCCCACCCATCGGGAGCTGGTCCCCATTTCCCTCCCCCCTCCATCTCTCTCTCCACATTAAAAAACGGCCTCGTGCCTAATTTGCTCAGTGGGGAAGCAAATAAATACAAACTGGGGGATATGTATAATATATCCACCAATCCACTACACTTTACCGTAAAATTCGGCTAAAACAATTGTTGACGAATTACCTCCTTTGAATCGATATCGTCTGCTTGTGACAATTGAAACGAAAACCTTATAAGGTATTAAATGCTAAAAAATTTTAATGCAGCTGGCTAATTGGCTATAAAGTAAGTTATTCCGATCTTTGATCTAACAGTTTAATTTTTAAAAAAAAGAGCTTAACATTTTCTTGTATCTTTTTTTATATTAAGAAAAATGTAAGCATCATGCTGAAATAATAAAAATGTCATTCTTAATAAGGGGAGACGGTTTGACTATTCTAAATCTTCACCTAAATAACCATTTAATGAAAAAAATGTTTAAAATGTTCTTGTATCTTTTTTTATAATTTTTGTTAAATAAGAAAAATCAATAAACTTTGAAACACTATTGTAAGAATCATGCTGAAAGCCATTCTTAATATGGGGAGGGGGGGTTAACTATTCTGAAACTTTACCTAACAATGTAAAAAAATAAGGGAGAAATATATGTATGAACTATAAATATTTCTTCAGTTAAATAAATTATACTGTAAATCTTTAAATAAGGAATAAATATTTATTTAAACCATAATTATTGAAACAGTATTTTACTGCATAAAAAAACGGTTATGGGGAGAAGGGTTAACTATTTTGAACCTTCACCTAAATAGCGATTTAATGAAAAGAAAATTTAATGGTCTTGTATCTTTTTTTTTTTTTTTTGTATAATTTGTTTTAAAATAAAAAAAATAAAAACTTTGATACCGCTATTGTAAGAATCATGCCGAAAGCCATTCTTAATATGGGGAGACGGTTGTACCTTTTTTATAAATTTTGTTAAATGAGAAAAATCAATAAACTTTGATAGCACTATTGTAAGAATCATGCTGAAAGCCATTCTTAATATGGGGAGGGGGGGTTAACTATTCTGAAACTTCACCTAACAATGTAATAAAAATAATGGAAAAAATATATGTATGAACAATAAATATTTCTTCAGTTAAATAACAATAAATATTTCTTCAGTTAAATAAAATATACTGAAAATCTTTAAATAGGAAATAAATATTTCTTTAAATAAATAAAATTGTAAGTAATGAAACTAAGTGTTTTATTTCATAATAAAAAAAAATTGTCGTGTCCATTTTTATAGTATTTAAATATGTATGCTCTGTCGGTGGGCATTAGAAGATGATGAATGCCTGTAAAAGAAGCAAATAAAACAGACAAAACATAAATAATAACTATGTAAACAACGTGAAGATGTATAAATGTTACAAAATCCCTCGATTAAATAACACGAAAAAAGATTGATATGCCGTAAAACAAAAGCAAATAAAATATGTTTTGATTACGTTACTCAGTGTATTTGCGAATGGTGACTTTGGTTATTTATTTAATAAAGTCATTGTTGACTTTTGTAACATTTATTTCGAAAAATATTATGGTTGTGTAAATAAAAAGTAAATAAAAAAACATAAAGTGGCACTGTAAACAACAAAAAAAACGAACTCGTAACGTTAAATGTAAAAAATATATTTATTACTGAATAAAATAGAATAAACGTTCCTACAATAATAAACAGAAGGCATCGTTAAAAATGTAAGTAAAATACTATTTAAACTGTGGAACGATACCTTCTATGCATAATTGCCTTTAAAATAATCCGGAACCATAAATAGACAGTTATTATTATTATTTTTTTTTTTTTGTTCGGGAACTTTTGGGAAATAAAAGAGGTTACTGATTTTTAACTGATAAAGATTAAACAATAAAGGGAGATAATTCACATTAATTAATGTTTGCGATGATGATGACGCGTTTCATTAATTAATGTTTGCGATGATGATGACGTGACACCGTACGTACAAGCAAATTAATATATAGATAATCTATATATTAATATGATAGCGTGTGCGTTCTTTTGTGTGTCACATTTACATCCGGTCGTTTAATTATGTTCTATTTCTTGTCATAAATAATTTTTCCAAGAGTTCATAAGTTTTGGTTTCGGTTTTGACTATAGCTGATGGCACTTAAACCATCTACTTTTTTTATAATTTTATCAAGAATTCTTGCGAAGTTTTGTTTCGGTTTCGATTATGGCTGAATGAACTCAAGTTATATATATATATATATATATATATATATATATATATATATATATATATATATATATATATTCATAAATTTTTATTTCGATTTCCTTGTTTTATCGTTATTTTCATGGCAGGTGCTCGTCTGAACTCCAATCCCTGGTCCCCCCTCGCCAAACTTTCACGAAAAACACCCGTCTAGCTGAATCCACTGTGAAAAATTTCCCCCACTCTATATCTGTGCCTAAATCAAAACGCGGATTTCATGAGCAAAGCTTCTTTCTTAGAACTGCGCGCCTGTGGAACTCTGTTCCGTCTGCATGCTTCCCTCCGGACTACAACTTGGATGTCTTCAAGTCTAATGTTAACAAATTCCTAATGAACCGCCCCCCTAATTAAACACTTCATAAAATCTCCTCACTAACGTGATGTACTTGCAATAACCCTTATCCCTGAGTGGCTTCCGGGCCTTGATAAGTGGTGATCACTGTGTAAAAAAAAAAAAAAAAAATTCAAGCTAATGCACCCAAGTCATACGGATATATTTTGCGATTTTTGAAATCGCAACTTTATAGCATATAAAAATCGATAGAACATTAACTCTATAATATATACGAAATCTGAAAGAATTAAAATATCATATTTAAGCGTACTTTACCACCGAGCTTTACTGGGCGTTCGTGCTAGCTTTGATAAGTACTTTTACAGTTTCAACAAAAAAGCTGCAATAATATGAGCGTGTCTCTATTTACACTGAACATCTACAGAGTGCCAACATCAGTATATTACATATGAGTCCCCTGTGGATTTTCCACAGGTCCCGCTAATAATAATAATAATAATAATAATAATAATAATAATAATAATAATAATGCGTAACGGAATAAATCTTCACTGCCATTGTGGTTCGGCAATTGTTTGCTAAATATGTTGAGAATAGTTCAATAAATAATGTTTTACAAATCCTCAAAGCATATGTGATAAAAATGAGGTACTTTTGCAGAGAAGGTATCGTGAGGAAAAAATAGCGGTATTATTTACTAACCATTCTTAGCATAAGATGGGCGATTTTTATTGCTGTAACTATATTGTACTTACACCGCACAAATTATTGAACAAATATAATGCGTGCATATCAGTATTTGAATATAACAACGAAAATGTTATCGTTTAAAAGCTAAGAGAGTTGCGTAATATGTTTCACCGTTTTCGAATTAAATAGTTTTGAAATAAAGAAGCATTAAATCTTCAACTGAAATTATTAGGTGCCTTGAGTATTCGCCGATTTAGTAGTGTTTTGTACGAATGGATAAAAGCGACAAAAAAATGCTGTTCTAAGGTTACGAAAGTAATCAAAGTGAAAGAGTAAAGGAGTAAGACTCGTTCTACTGTGGAATTTTATTAAAAGCGAATACAGGAAAAATTTCAATATTGCTTGAATAAGTGTGTATTCTTGTGGATGACTAAACGAAGTGATTGTTAAGATATGGTTTTATATAAGCATGAATGTACGATATGTAAGAATAAACTGGTTTATTTCGCCACCGCGAATGATTTTGTATTTTTGGTGTTCGTAAAAACGAAATCCTAATTTAGTTTTCAATGTAATTTTTCGCGATACGACAAAAAAAGTTTCTTTCGTGGCAATCAAGGTCGTTCAACGAACAATAAAATCACAATGTCCATTCTTATTGATACATAACGGAAAAGTGATAAAATATCATCGGTGAAAATAAAGCTATGTGTGTGTTTTGTTATTGTTGGGTGAAAAAAGAAACACAATGTTTATTTTGGGTCTTGTTGCAATATTATAGAAAGACGCTTTAAAAATGCATGAAAATAAACTGATATTTGTGTGTTGATTTGTCTTAAATGTAGGAGAATGATATAAGAACGTTTACGTTTTGTTTACGATGTGACAAAAATGGTTTTATTGAAGCGAATAAAAACGGACGCCATCTTGGAATCGATTCTAAAACTGTTCGAAAATCCAACCTGTAAGACAGTGGAACAAATGTAAGTAATCAATCACATAAATGGAAACAAGGTAAATCGAAATTCAAGGAAGTGTCAATAAGAATTGAACCATATGAATTGATGTAAACTGGGGTGGGAGGAAGGTATAACAATGAGGAAAGAGAGTATCTTGCTATCACCTGTAAAGATGACTTGTTTCGGAACGCGTTTCTTATCGGAATTACTATAGGAATTCAGTATATTGAACTACATTGATTGTTAATATCCATAATGTATATATATATATATATATATATATATATATATATATATATATATATATATATATATATATCGATTAGTTTCCAAGATGTAAATTCAATAAAACTTGTGTGATTATTAAAGAGTGCTCAATGCAGGACAGAGCTGGTATATCGTTTGTTTATTATACAAACATTATTGATTACATACGTGCATACATGTTTCAGTGTAGTCTAAATTCAGGGACAGCCCTTCATCAGAACAAAAAAAAATTCTTTTTCGGTCTAATAAAGTGTAGTCCCTGAATTGGGACTCGACTGAAACATGTATGCACATATGTAACCAATAATGTTTGTATAATAAACAGACTATGAGTGTCCAAGTGTGTTTGCAAACCTACTCAGCCTATATACTTTTGCCTGAATGCTGATAGTTTTTATTGCCTCTGTTTTGCACGGAGAAACAATACATTACGTGCATATATTCCGAACGCATCTCAGGAATATCAACAGGGAAAATTGACCTTAGATTGGACAGAACTTAGATGCAATGAAATCATTCAAATTCAGGTTTCAATCTCTATTTTATAATCACGTTTCTTTATTGAATGAACCATATCACTGTTTATCAACCGTTCAACTTACCACGTAAACTATATCTCTGTCTCTTAGTTAAACAATACTAAAAGAAAATGCCGAATTATGTTTATTCTGGCTTCTTCTGAATTAGGATTTTTTATGCATTATGAAGATTTGGTCGATTGTTATATTAATTTGTTTTACTGGAGAAAGGAAAACAAGAAACATTACAATTCATTGTGAATTTGTTGATGAATTTAGCTAAATCATTCTCTTAAAATTAGATCGAGTTTTTAGATGATTATGTAGCGGAAAGAAAAAAGACCGTCAGTTAAGAATTTCAGGTACGACGTCAGTTACCTATATAAATTTGAAGCAAAATGATCATCATATCCTTCCTATTCTAGATTTGTAGAAATATTCATTTATTTTTGTACCACAAATATTATCTACTCTAATCGCTAAAATTGAAAAATAAACAAAATACTTGTAGAACATATTTTTGGACGATTGTTGACATTTCAGTTTTCCGCCAGCATTTTGTTTAATATTTTATTTGGAGTGGTTATAAGAGATCCTTGTTTAAGGTTTATGGACTGATATATTTTTACGTAAATACATTGACACTAGGTTTGTTTTGAACTGAAAGCACTTTAAAATAAGTTAAAAATTCGGATAAACTTATCCAAATAAGCAGATAAGAAACTTGCATTTGGTAACATTTTTTCCTGCATATTTGTTTTTCTTTTATGTTTTATTCTTTTAGTTACAGTAAAAATACCCTATTCCCATTTAGTTATAGATGTTTTTGTTTTGTTTTTGGGTTTTTCTTTTATGAAACAAACTTCTAAATGTTTTCATTTTATATATTTTATCCAAACTTTTGATGAAGTCATTGTGAGATTTTTATTTATATTTTTACTTGAGCTAAAACGAAAAAAAAAACACATCAATAATTCAGAGGACAATGACAAAGAATCTACCGGCGCCAGTAAAATTGAAAAATTTCGAGGAGAATTTTAGATCTTTCTGAATTACTTGTGAACTCCCTGAGAAGCAGCATACAGACGTTTAGCAAACAAGTGTAAAACATATTTGTGTATTACAAACGATTTCATAATAGAATGGGCTAAGTATTTTCTCTAATATTTACTTTGTTCACCGTAGTTTTCTATTAAATAGTAAATTGGACTCGGAGAGTAAATGTTAAATCTGGAAATAGGATTTATAACGTGCAGTTTTTGGCGTTACACCTGATGTAAATATACAATCCTCTAATAAACGAATACATTGTGCTGCTTTGTGTTTTAATCGTCAAGAAAATAAAATTAAATTGGAAATTAGGCTAAAGTTTTTTTTCCGATTCTAATACTAATTCCGATACCCGTAAAAGTGCTGATATTCCGATTCCCGATTACCATTACACGTGTGTGCGGGGACGTATGACTTTATACCATGTCACGTAAAAGTTGAAGAGTTACAACATGTGTATTTCTAGCCCCGAGCAAAATAATTTCAGGTGGTGAGGGGAAATGCGAAAGCAAATCGAAAGTCAGACAACCATCCAATCTTACCTCACCGCTTGAAATGAGTTCTAAAAGTAAATTCCTTAATTCAAAATAATAAGATCAATAGTGAGTGTTTTCTTTTCTTTTCTTTTTTTTTTTTGCAGTACGACACCAGGAATTATAATAACACTAATATATATATATATATATATATATATATATATATATATATATATATATTTATATATATATATTTATATATATATATATATATATATATATATGAGATATATGAGAAATAGAATTACTAGTGTAATCCTATACTTTTATACGGATATTTTATCACACGATCTAAATAAATAGCGAGTTTGAATACTGGCGAGCATAATTTGTCTGTTATTTGTAACGAAAATTATATATATATATATATATATATATATATATATATATATATATATATATATATATATATATATATATATATATAATAAATTCCACAGCCAAACAACGTCGCAGCCCACAAGAGCAATGAATGACAGTCAAAGAACCGGAAGTCCAAGACTCGAGTTCGCCCTCATTTGGGCTCATCAGTTAGACACATCCGAACGCAGGATTCGAAACCCGAGCCTTTTGCATGCGAGGCAAGCACTCTACAAACGCCCCGCACACAAGAATTTCTATTACCCAACACAAATCAAGCAAACCGCGCCGAAATCCGACTGTGAAACGAACCTACTTCGCCTCAACAAGTGACGCGGTCATCCAACCAGCTAATAAGCCCAAGCCGATGTCTCACAAGTAGGAGTTTTGTTTTTTGATCTGGCATATATATATATATATATATATATATATATATATATATATATATATATATATATATATATATATATACACACAAATAAAGAACATCTACATAAAACGCGATACATTCAGCAGTCGTGCGAGATAGCTCAGTGGACGTGGTTTAGGCTAATCACGGAGGTCCTGATTTCGAACCTCGCTAGACTCAACCACTCTGATGAGTCGTAGACGACGAAACACGCGTCAGTGGATGATTATATTTTAAACACACACTCAAACACACACACACACACACACACACACACACATATATATATATATATATATATATATATATATAGAGAGAGAGAGAGAGAGAGAGAGAGAGAGAAAATAAAAAGGAACAAACCGTACTATGTGTTCATCAACGTTTCGTCTTTATTTCGAGACTGGAAAAACATCCAGAGGAAGTGTCGAAATAAAGAGGAAACGTTGATGAACACATAATACGGTTTGTTCCTTTTTATTTTCTCTATTTTGTCGGAATACTATTTCCATTATTTTCATCATATATATATATATATATATATATATATATATATATATATATACTTGTTTATTGTTATATAAACATGCTCACATCCCGCTGCTACAAATAGCCACTTGTTTCAATCAAACAACAGATATCATCAGGCAGCGACTTGACTATTCAAAAGTTCAATGAATAACCTATTATTCATTGAACTTTTGAATAGTCAAGTCGCTGCCTGATGATATCTGTTGTTTGATTGAAACAAGTGGCTATTTGTAGCAGCGGGATGTGAGCATGTTTATATAACAATAAACAAGTATTATCAGCTCTTTTTATTGAGCACTATCTAACAACCTCGTTGAATTCATTAGTCCATTACTTTTTAATATAAAAAAAAAACCCGAGTATATATATATATATATATATATAGTCATGAATAGGCTCCTATATGGTTGACTATTATAGAAAACTGATCACATATAATGATAGAAGATGTATCGAGACACAGGAATGGGTATGTTTGATCTGGCATGATGATGATTCATAAAAATTGTGGGGTCTGCGTACGCGCCTGGTCCACAAAGTATGGAAATAAAAAATTAAAAAATTAAAAAAAATGTTTACAAGTGTTTTTGATATAGATGTATATAAGAATACTTTGATCAGTATGTTTTGACTTAAATAGGGATAGTATAATAAAATTGTGGGGTCTGCGTTCGCGCTTGGCCTCCATAGAATGGAAATAGGCACAAACTTTAATAAAGACTTTTCATATCTATCTGCGCAAGTATACTTTGATAATTATGTTTCAGTTTGAATATGGTATAATAAAATTATGGGGTGTTCGTTCGCGCCTGACCTCCATAGAATGGAAATATGTCACAAAGTTTAACAAGGTTTTTTAATATAGATCCACAGAATATTGTGATAAGTGTTTCAGTGTGAACAGGTATGGTATAATAAATTATGGGGTTTATCTATTTTATTTTTACTTACATCATATTTTGCTTTGGTTTTGATACCCCCAAATTCGAAGCTATCTCTTTACAACTCTTCCTTTTCATAACCTATGATATTTTCATAAATCAGAATCCATTTTCTGTAGGCTGTTTTTGAACCCAGTCAACGACGGATACTTTTGCTAGTATATATATATATATATATATATATATATATATATATATATATATATATATATATATATATATATATAAGCACTGAAGTGTCAGTAGATTCACATCTAGGCAACAGCAGCGATACAATCATTATATATATATATATATATATATATATATATATATATATATATATATATATATATATATATACTTTACGTGCGAAAGACAAAGATCCCTCATCTTTCCTCGATCTGCTTAAATCACAAACGTCCATTTAAACCCCCTTACCATTCTAGCGGCGTGTGATCTATCGCACTCTTGACTTTCATTTGTTTTTCTACAACCTCGATTATAATCTCAACGTCGATACTGAACGCTGGTGGACATTATCTTTTCTATTTTTTTTTATTATTATGATAAGCACAACTGTCTAGGAAAATCGCAGTTTTCGGACGTGATGTCCTTGTTAACTTCATAATCTGAAAACGCCCAACTTCTAAAAGATATTTGATTTATTGATTAAAGTTGTGCTGGGATTTGCTATTATAAGACAATCTACAACCTTCTTTCTATTGAATTGTAAATCTATTCTTTATCCTCTCTCAGACACATACACACACACACACAGTAATCTATAAAGTTTGAAAGTCATTCATACTACGATGAGATGGATAAAGACAAATAAAATAGATTTGATAAATCACTTTTCATGTAGGATTATACAAAACCTTAATCAATCAACGTTTGCTGCCCTATGAAATTTTCGTTATATATTTTTAATATCACAAAATACATGCAACAATATTCCTCATTTATGTTTCAAGACATCTCACCTTTTATTGTTCTGACTAGCTGGTGAGGTAGATATTTTTATGTTGGAAATATGAAGATACAGGTAAATGAGAAAAATTGACTACAACTAAGTTAAACTAACTATAGCACCCATTATCCACTTTTACATCTTCTAGTTGTGTTCTATATTTCAGAATGATCGTTAAATTAGTTTAGGAGTGGATTATGTACACATAGATATATAAAGATTTACACAGACTTAACTTTATTTAGATATATAGTAGTACTAGCGGGGTTGTAAGATATTTTTAAATATATTACAACTTATGCAGATCTTATATTTATTATTGCAGAGCCAATTTTCTATTGAATATTATAGATTCCCAAAGCTTAAAAGAAATGACTTCGGTGCTATCAGTTAGAATCGAGACCAAAACATTCAGCGCTCCAGTTACGCTTCTTAACGTCTCCCCTTGCCATTATTTCAGATCAATTGAAACCATAGCAGCAAGTTTTAGTCTCCCCTCCATCGAAACTAGATGTTTTGGAGGTAATGTCAGATATTTTGTAAATCATATGTAAAACTAGGAAAATAAATATCTATGATTGAAATATTTTAGAGATATAAAAAGGTGCCGAAAAAAGGTTTTGGACGGTGGATGATCCCTTTAATCTGTGACTTTAAAGGCACATGCCAGATAGCCCACTACAGAATTCAGGTTTTAGCTTTCCAACGAATTTTTATTTGTCAAATTTGGATCAATAGTCGCTGATCTTTGGAACTTGTAAAATTCCAAAAAGATGCTATATATATATATATATATATATATATATATATATATATATATATATATATATATATATATATATATATATATCTGTTCTTATAATATATACCAATCCTTATTTAAGAAGCTCAATGTATTTACAGAGCAATATAGAGCCAAAATGACAAAAAAATATATTAAAAAATTCATCTTATAATTTATTTCTTTAATTCAGTTGACTTTTACAATTCTTGATAATATTTGTTTCTTAGCGCAAAATCAATCTCTTAATTATTATATCAATCAGTGAATCTATTATGCCCTTAACTCATCAGAAAAAATAGCAACAATCAATCCGTCAAAAGCAACGAAAATTTGAAGAGAAGCTGCATTAGGTGCGTCAGAAACTTCGTGAAAAATATTGAATAATTCGACCTCCTTGTCTTTTTAAGCTTATAACTACTCGAAAACTGTAATTCAAACCCTAATTTTCTTTTTCAATTAAAGGAGTAAAGACCAAGGTTTCATTTTAAAAAAAAACAATAAAAACAATGTGATTTAATAAAAAAAAAGTTTTAAACTTCGGACTTTACAGGTAAATTTCTAAAAAAACACTTCTTTTTTGTTTTAAATTTGAATATATTATTTATTGATCGTTTACTTTTTAATAGACATTTCAAAATGGGGGCGTGAATTAATTCGACCCCCTGTCTTTCTAAGCTTATAAGTACTCGGAAAATGTAATTCAACCCCTATTTTTTTTTTCAATTAAAGGAGCAAGGACCAAGGTTTGATTTAAAAAACAAAAAACAAACAACGTGTTTTTTTGTTTAAAAAAAAGGGTTTTAAACTTTAGACTTTATAGGTAAATTTAAAAAAAAACACTTTTTTGTTTTAAATTTGAATATATTATTTATTGATATTTTATCTTCAGTTTGTGATATATAATTAATTATTTACTTTTTAATAGACATCTCAAAATGAGGGGCGTCACTTACAAAAAACGTTTGTCTAAAATATTATAGTCAGTTTATTGGAAAGAGCATAAATTTTCACATTGACCCTGAAAATATCGTAGAAATAGAATCAATAGAAAAATTTTGATAGATTTTTAAAGTTTAAAAATTGAAAAATACTGAGCTTGTAAAATTCAATTAATTTCATTACTGTTTTTTTTTAATAAAAAAAATAATATTTCTATTACTTTTTATACAACTTTAATAGTTTATTTTAGAAGTAAAATCCATAAAAAATAAACAACCCACTTTTAAAAGAGAAATTACGAGATTTTTATATTTTATTCGCAGTTTCGTGTTAGGGATGTCAAAAATTCCTAACAAAATTCTGATACACCTTAAGCTGCATATACCTTTAATATGTTTCCATTACGCTATTTTGAATTTTATCAAAGTCACATAACCCAACTATTCGTAATAACTACCTACATTAAATTATGAATCTTCTACCAAAATTTTCTATTTAATTATTAGTAAATTTATTAATTCTAATTTGTGCATACATACTGATAAAAATAACGTCAATGAATTATAAACTATTATACATGTTTTTATGTACGAAACTAAACTAAACTACAAAGAAAACATTGATCTTTACGGTTATCATAAATAATCGATGGATTTTAATTGAAAACCATGCATAATTCAGTTCTATTTACTATTATAATCAAGCGTATTATTATTTCAGTTATATTTCTTAGAATTATATAATTCAAAACCTATAATTACGTTAGATTAAGTTTAAAAATTTGCTGAAAACTATTTTGTTTATCGTAATTGTAAATAATTAAAATTTATTTAAAGTGAGATAGTTTCCTCCTTTGGATGAAATCTAACGATATATTAACTTTTCTTTTATTTATATTTTTACATTCATACTATAAACATTCCCAACTCATAGTCATCATATTCCACTAATAAGTAATTTTAATATAGTTTTAATGTCTTTCACTTAATGTTATTAAAAATTAAATCGATTTATATTATAATAATTTACTAATCCGTCCAATATACAATGTTAGTCTTAAAATTATTTCAATCGATAGTCATAAGTTATTACGTTATACTTCATATCTGCTAATGTTGAATTGTAAATTAATTAGTTACTTACATTTACCTTAATTTTAATTCATTTATTTATATATTTATATTATTATTATCAATATCACCATCATTATTTTTTTTATTTTGAAAGTAATATTTTTAATTTTTGCATTTCACATGCTTTAGCCAGTTCAAAATTCGACAATCTAGTAGTAATAAGCATTTTACGAACTTGTAACTTATTTAAATATAATTTTAGTTTAACATTGTATATATATCCTAATTCTCTAATAATTAGGTTTCAGAGTTTCCTTGTCTGAGATGTTATTTTAGTTATAACTAAATGAATGTATATTTAAGTAAAAAACAAAAGTAAAAAGGACCTAAAATTATACACCATGTCCACTCCGATTTTTCATATACTTTTGGGGGAAAAGGAACTAAATATAAAGGGAGGTTTGTATAGAGATGACGCACTATTTTTCATTAACTTTGAAAGTAGAAATTTTGAAAGGATTAGTCAAAGGTTATATAATTTCATTCAAGATATTGACTTAACGATAATTATGGGACAAAACTACATTTAAATTTGCAGGCGTTTCGAAGATTATAATATTATTCTATTGTTAAAATTTATGACAATTGGTAAAAAAGAAATTATATTTTGAAACCAATAAAATATGTCCAAATTTGCCTACATTTGTATATATAGTGTCATGCAGGCCAGCTTTAGTTTTGCTGTTTTGGTTGTCTCACCTGTTGCCTAGCCAGGTCACTAGAATATATATATATATATATATATATATATATATATATATATATATATATATATATATATATACATAATTGTTGTGGGGACATACACACCCTTATAATCACTAAGATGGACTTATCCATTAATCATATAAGCAGCAAGTATAGACCGCTCAATGAGAGCTATCCGGATGTCGAACAGAGATGACTCCCCACGGACTTACTAATCTTCCTGTATCACTAACCCTGTTCTGGATATAAATGTTTTTCGTATTCTCACCAGTCGTCGTGTTTTCCTACTTTCACCTTTCCCAACCCCACTACAATTGTGACCAGAATGTAAAAAAAAGGTTAAAAAAGAACTCACGCGCGAAATCTCTTACTCTCCAGTTGTACGAAATAGTCAATTGCAAACTCTCTATATGTGCTATATCGTATATTTTACATTGTATGTGTTATAGTGTATATTTTATATTGTATTGTATATTTCATGTTGCATATTGCATGGTGTATGTAGTATATTGTACTATTTTTTCTCTACGGTGAAACATCTGTCCCCATTTCTGAACTATTGGCGTATCAGAGACAAAAGGAACACGTGTCAACGAGAAAATAAGTGTTGCTGTGATTTCCATTTAAGTTACAAATACCTTTAAAAGAATTTTTAAAAATTTCTCTTCGAGTAACTAAAGAGACACAATGGAAGATGTGAAAGAGACGATAACCCGTCTAATTGAATTTCAAATGAGCCAGTAAAAATGAACTGACGATAGACTACAGCAGGTAGAAGAAAGAATGCTCCAAATGCAAAAGAGAGCTGATGACAGACTTTTTGCATTGCAAACAGAGCAGAAAGAGAGAACTGAAGCACTACTCCAGAATTTAATGAATAAGAATCAAGCTACAGAGAGCCATACAGCGTTTTCCCAGAGTGCGGTACTAAGTACAATAAATAATTTCACCTACTGTCCTGAAGAAAATCAAACATTTGAAACGAATTTCAGACGGTATGAAGATCTGTACAATATTGACTGTAAAATTCGTCAGACTAAAAAAAAGTTCGTTTGTTACTCGGCAAATTAGGGGCTTCGAAACACGACAAATTCGTCGACTATATATTGCCACAAAAGACTAGCGATCTGACGTTTACGGAAACCGTTCAACGACTAACTGTACTATTTAGTTCGAAATCGTCGCTCTTCCATAGACGGTTGACATGCTTGAACCTTACGAAAAACGACGATGTGGACTACTTGACTTTCGTCTCGATTGTTGACAAACGCTGTGACGATTTAAAATTGTCAGAATTGAGTGCCGATGATTTCAAGTGCCTCATATTCGTCCAGGGGTTAACTTCGACAAGAGACTCTGAGATCCGTCGAAGAGTTTTGTCAAAACTGGAATGTGAACAAGGCTTAACTGTACAAAAGCTGGCGGAAGATTGCCAGAGAATCATTAATATCAAGAAGGACTCAAAGAACATCGAAAAAGCTGGTATTGCACACGTAAAGAACATACAGAGAAGAACTAAGGGGCACTCTCCAAAAAACAAAACGGAAACTAGACGCTATCTTCCACTTAAGCACGGAAGACAAGGTACCCAGAAGATTTCAACCTCTTATTTTCGCTGGCGACACTTGCATTGGTCAAAGGATTGCATTTTTCGTACCAAAGAATGTTTTAATTGCAAATAACTAGGACACAAAAGCTCACACTGCAAATGGCAGAAGTAAAATTCGGGTTCAACAGACGAGAATGAATAAGAAAGACGAAAATAACAGTCGAAAATAAGTCTTAGAATTTTAAACAAGGACGTTAAATTAGTTAGACTCAGGGTCGGACTTATCGATAATAAATTTACAGACATGGAGAAATTTAAATAGGCCGACTATGCATAAAATTGGCAAGTCAGCAAAAACGGTAACTGGAGAAAAAAATTTGAAGGAGAACTAACTACAAATGTCGCTTTTAATGATATAACGAAAACATTTAAATCATTTGTGCTCAAGAACACAGAAAATTTGTTTAGGACCAATTGATTTCGGGAATTTAATCTGTGGGGTGTACCGATCAGCACCTTTTGCCAAAAAGTATAATCGTTTTCTACCGAAAAACAAGAACTTAAAGTGGATCTAAAACGGTTTTTCCTGAAATTTTTTTCAGCGGGCTTGGGTAAATGTAGAAAACCAACAGCCAAATTTGAACTGAAACCCAATGCAGAGCCAGTTTTTAGGGGAGAAAGGAACGTACGATTCGCTTCGTTAGTTAACGTGATTAAAGAACTACCAGTTACCTACATGAAATAAAATGCGAATCCCAAGAAGACGAATTCATTTACTCCACAAAATAGATCACTTGAAAACACCTTCAGATATGGCTTTACAAAAGTCCTTACAGTTTTACAGGATCACACCGAACCCGAATACCCCTGAAGCGACGTCTCCTGCAGAGACCATGTTTGCACGACAAATACGACCAGTATTCGAAAAATTACTGTCAAAACAAGCAAATTCAGATAGGACAACTACCGTTCCCACAAAAAGTATAACCCAGGAGAAAAATGTTTCTTTAAAGCATACGGAAACAATACATCGTTTTGGGAACAGGGAACAATTAACAAAAGAATTGGAAACACAACCTCCATCGTTCTAGGCCCTGCCACCACTCACAAGAGACACATAATCAAATTAGACGTTGTCGTAACGATGGCAAAGACACACCTCAAGTCGAGGAAGAAGCTAGCGATACATTATATATGTTTGATATCGAGCCTCCCCGTGCAAACTTAGAACAGCACCGATCGACAAGGAAGAGAAAGGTTACTGAACCCCTTATCATCGATCCAAAAGGAAGAAATATTAACGTTTTTTCCCCCGGAACGAAAAAGCGTGGGAGGGGGTGTTGCGTGGACATACACACCCTTATAATCACTAAGATGGACTTATCCATTAGCCATATGAGCAGCAAGTATAGACCGCGCAATGAAAGCTATTCCGGATGTCGTACAGAGATGACTCCCCACGGACTTACTAATCTTCCTGTATCACTAACCCTGTTCTGGATATAAATGTTCTTCGTATTCTCACCAGTCGTCGTGTTTTCCTACTTTCACCTTTCCCGACTCCACTACAATATATATATATATATATATATATATATATATATATATATATATATATATATATATATATATATCGTAATGATTTCAAAGTTTAAAACAGACGGATGCCATTAGCTAGAATCGAAACCAAAACATTTAGCGTTCCAATCACGTTCCCTACCGTTTGAGCTAACCTGAAAGATAGATAAGAATGATTTAAAATTGAACCACTTCCAGCTATGATTCAATTTGCGCATGCATCAACTAATAGAAATATGTCGGCAAATTGAAATTAACATATTGCATTTTAATTTGTCGATATTTTTCTGTACGCGTTATTCATCTTTCCAAACAAAGATTTTACTCGTTATAAACCATACGTGGTGTATGATTACAATTTCCTCTTAATTTTAGGACCAATAATTTAAAAGTTTATCCGTTAAATATTTTACACAGACACACACACACGTACATATTTATTGTTTTATTTATATAGATTTATCGGATTGGGAAGCAACTTATTGATCAAAGGGGAAGATAACTTGCTGTTCGTTTTCAATTCTTATAAGTTTTCCTTATTTCGTGGATATTGTCTAGCAAAAATAAAATGGAATTACTGTATTTCTGTCAACGTATTCATTATCAACTTTGATCGGTTGAGCTTCAGTTGATCCACTGTTTCCAACCTAAGAAATATTTATACAAACTCCAAAAGCGTGTATTATCATTTCAGCTCATCTCGTCTAAACAGATGGAAAAGTCGATAGTCAAAGCTGACAATGCAGGTAACTACTTAACACCTGTGCTGAACGTGTCCATGTATCAAACACCAAACAAAAACAACGAGATACAATCTGATCCGCGAAAACCGAAGCTACTTTATCACTGTTTATTTATGAAACTCTACAGATGGCTGTCTTCAGTTTCAAGACAGGCTCAACATATACTTGAATGCTTTTAACCATGATATCGTCTTAAAGCAAAATTGCGTCGGTTCTGATCGTACACGCTGTTTATTTTATACTTAGTTTGGAGCTCAAAAAAGAAGTCAATTTTGTTAGAATATGTTGATTTGTATTATTTTGATTATTTAGACTACTGTTTTCATCTTGAGTGCTATTCTCACAATGTTTCGATCAATACGAGCTCCGACCTTTGTCATGTGTATCTTGTCGAACTCGGGAATCTTTCTGTCGAACTCGGGAATCTTTCTGTTAAACTCAAAAATCTGCATGGAATTCCGAACAGAATCATATATTTAATCCACTGGGGTGTCATGATCTCATTCTGTTAGCCGAGATCGGATAGAAATTTTAAGTTAGTCACAATCGCATTCTGAGTATCGCCTGCACTGAGGATTGAACTTTCAACCTCCAGAGGACAATTGCCATAACGAATAAAATAGAAGTAAGTTACACTCTTCGAAATGTTGAAGATTTATTGCTCATTGTGAGCGATGCTAAGAATACAATTGTGAATTACTAAAGACATCTACCCTGTCATGGCTGACAAAACGAAAGTAATTCTAAGTAAATTGTTTCGTGCAGATTTCCGAGTTTAGCAGAAAGATTTCCTAGTTCAACAAGATACACCTGAAAGAATTTCGGAGATTACATCGTCCTAAACGTTGTGCGGATACTGACGATAAGAACAGGCCTTTGAATAATCCAAATAATAAATCCCCATCTATAAAGATTTAGAAACAGAATATGTTAAATAATTCTATTACAGCATAAGGCGTCTCTCTATGAATATGACCTATCTACAAGATATTAACTTATGAACTCGAGTAAAAAGATAATGAAAGTTTCAATTTTTTAATAGCTGAAGTGATAAAAATAATTCTTTTTTATAAAATTAAAATTTGCCAAGACATGTGCGCTTTGGCTATGATTACATACTCGCAGCTGTCGAGCAATGTTATCGATTTACCTGAAACGCATATTTATTTTTATGGCATGCCAGTAGCATTTACTTTAAGCTGATTTTACCAGCATCCTCCATCCCCAGTCGCATCTATATCCTGCTCAGAGGAGATACTGACGTTAAGTTTTTGTAGCTCTTGCAAGGAGGTGTTAATGTCCTCCTACATAAAGCGCCTGGTATTCCTAAATGGTGACTCATCTGGTACTGACCAGGACTAACGTTGCTTAACGTCGATGATCTAACAATTACCGGGATGTCAACGTGATTATGCCGTATATGCATGCATTGTTACACCACAGATAAACTGAGTTGTAGCTACCTTCAGTTTTGCAATTGTTTGTGAACTGTTTCTGTATCCATGGTCTTTCCCCGTATAGTTTCTCACTGACATTTCCCCTTATGCGTTCATTCTTTGCCAATTAAGCGAATGAATTAAATTATATAAACCGGTGAACGTGGTGGACAAGCAACGCTACAATGCAGCTATAGCAATGAACGTTAAACTATGGGAAGTTGTGACGTATGCTTGAAACCATTGATCATCTCGCTGCATGCTACAAGGGTATCAAGTACGCTCAAAACTTGGTAAGCACCACAGTGTAACGCTCTTTATTGACCGTCATGAACTGCTGAACATTGCCCTAAAACCAAAATCGTTCGATTATACCATGATTCGAGATTGCAAACAACGCGTTGTATTTTATAGACTGCAATGACCCTTATATAATTTATCTGACATTTACAATCTGCAGAACGCAGAGTTCTTGCCGTGCGCTTAGTTTTTATGGAGAGAAGGGAGTTTCCTCACTGAACTATTAATTTATAAATTTATAAAAAGTTTATAATAAGTTTATAATAAGTTTATAAAAGCTAAGTGGGAGGCTATAGTCGAGAGTGACTCGAAGTTCCCTTTTTTATTAACTGCAACACCGAGATTACTCCACTCGCCCTCTTATAATGTTGAGTGTTTAGCAAGATAGCACCAAGTACCATTATTTTAAATCTGGTATGACTCAAGCGAAAATTGAACCCCGATCTCTCTTTCAATTATGACAATTGAGCTGGTTTAGAACTCTTTTGAAAGTAGGGGAAAATATCATTAAGATTAGCGGTGTTATCAAAATGGTTCACTTTTATATATTTTTCCTCGTAATTGTGGTTGGTGCATACTTGTATCCGCGAATTTTAATGATAAACGGGTTCATAATATCATTGAAGATGGACGGTCTGTATAGATATGTGGATTTTCATTGAAATAAAACTAGATTTGCACATCACATAATTCTAGATATCAAAATATCTGCGTTGTCCGTTTTAGATAAAAATTAATTTACCTGTGAGATAAAAAAAAAAATGGTAGTAGGAAGGATGACATTCGAAAATATCGGTGAAAATAGCGACCCCTCCCTGTAAAAAAAGTGCCCAGTTGAGGATGAAGAAATTAATGTTTTTAGCCAAGTGTTCGGTATTTGTCGTCTGAAGGGTCGAGCTTCAAAACGATACTGATCTTGTGAAAATCCGTCGCCTCTGTCGAAAGTTTTAGTCAGACATGCAACCATACATACATAAATTTATATATATGTGTAGCTCAAATTTCTTACCCAAACCGATTAAAAAGCTTGCCATATCTCTGAATACGCTTTATGGAAAATTTCAAATGTTTAGACCAGAAATTATCTGAGTAATTTGGTAGAAACCGCAGAGTTCAATTTTTTTTAACTTTGACCTCTGTTATGACCCCTTAACATTTATTGTGTTGGGCTCAAATCAAGTTATTAAGTAAGATCCATGTCCAAGGAACCTATATCTAAAATTTCAAGTGTTTAGACCCAAAATTGGCGAAGAGGTTTAGTAGAGTTCTCAAAGGTCAAATCGTTGAAAATTGATCCCTTTACAGCCAAATTTTTGGCTGAACACGGATTATAAAGATTTTCTCAAATCTCAGTACCCTGTATATCAAATATCGAGTCTGCAGACTGAAAATTGACAGAGTTATTGTGTCGGAAAATGTACGCAGACAGACAGACAGACACACACACACACACACTTTCACTTTTATAGATATATAGATAGTTTCCGGTTGGCTGGATCTGAGTTATCACTTTCATATTTATATCCGAATTATCTCCCTTGGACTTATTCTACCCAACATTATGCAGGCTAAAAGCCCCTTGAAATCAACCGAAATTGAGTGAATAATTAATAATTCATATCTAATACCTATTGTCAAAATTTCACAAAAATCAGAGTTATTTGAATTTTCACGGAGACTTCTTACTTTTTTCCCCTTCTCTGTATTCAATATATTAAATTAAATATTAGCTGCTGTTTCTACCATACACACATATACACATACACGCATAAATATATATATATATATATATATATATATATATATATATACATATACATATACACACACACACACGCACAATCATGAACAAAAAAAAAATGGGCCAAGAGTGAAAGAAGGGAGAAATCGATTTTTCAATATTTTTCCATGAATCTTTGTTAATTTTAACTGAAATTTTCTATTTTGCAGATCATTATTGTAGCATATAATAATAAGTTAAAATTAATCCTAAAAGTGGTAAGACTGCATCTTGGCGAAGATATAAAAAACCGAATGGCAGGATTAAGGCAGTCCAAAATGACTTACAAGCCGATTTTTGATATTTTAAGAAAATGTGAAAATATATCTTTCTGTAGTGAAGCGAATTGGTCAAAGTTTCGAAGTCGAACGCTTGTGAAAAGGGAAATCTGGATCTGGTCGCCCTAGAGCATCCACTTTGAAGGACGACCACAGGCTTAAATTAACTGTTTTGAAGGATCGAAAGAAAACTTATGTTGACCATAGCAAAGAATTCAAAACAGGAGCTGGAAGTCTCTTTCTAGATATATAATATCTAGACGAATGGAAGAAATGAGATTTTCCTCTAAAAGGTGTGCAAAGAAGCCATTTTTATCAAAAAAGAACATCGACGATAGAAAGAGTTTTTTTTTCTCGTGTTATGGCAAGAAAGATAC